>NC_047593.1:20752685-21037188 GCF_011004845.1 Esox lucius
GTTTTCTTTCCATGTTCCAGATGGGGACAGTGTGGGAAGCTGGTTGATATCAAACAAGGACAAAGAGGTAGAAGATGTTCCCTTACCTTCCCCTAACTTTTACAGAACCTCAATTACCTACCCCTTTTTGCCCACTTGACCTACGCCTATCACCCAACACAACCTAACACAACCCAACACAACCCAACACAACCCAACACAACCCAACCCAACACAACACAACCCAACACAACCCAACACAACCCAACACAACCCAACACAACCTGACCCCTAGTGCCTTAAGGTCAAATTTACCCTAACCCTGACACTAGGCCCAAATTTTAAGTCCTGGGTTTCAACCTTCCAAAAATGTTTTGAGGACCCATTGTTTAGGATTTACTACTACTGCTGTTAGAACTACTACTAATAGTACTATTTATACTACTGTTAGACCTACTACTAAAAGTACTATTTCTACTACTGTTTGAACTACTACTAATAGTACTATTTATACTACTGTTAGACCTACTACTAAAAGTACTATTTCTACTACTGTTTGAACTACTACTAATAGTACTATTTATACTAATCTAAACCCACAATCCTGGCATCCAAGCTAATATTTTTTGACAAATCTGCAAAATGGAGAGTACCACTACTATTACTACAAATGTTACTTCTCTACTGTTAATACTACCACCACCTCTTCTACAACAAAGTACTACAACTCCTACAATTACCACTTTTACTACCACTCCAACTACTGTTACTTCTACTGCCATTAATACCTTTACTATTAGTCAAAGCAAGTAATATATCACTTGAATGTAATTATATTGGATTATTTCTACATTATACTATTGGAATTTAGGCTCTTAGTCTAAAAATATTGACTACTGGATTTTTATTGTTTTAATTAATTTAAACTTAATTTAAAATAAGCTGTCTGAGCAGTGACATGATCAGCCTGAAGGGAATGGAATAGAATTATCATTTCTGGAATTATTGGATAATATTGAATTGGGAGTTAAATGGAATTGGGTTTTGGAGTGGAATTTACAGGGAGAGGGAATTTAATTAGAATTGACTTAGTGGAATTAACCACACCCCTGACACAATTAGATGTAATTCTCGGGAGACCTGGTGTAAGACAAATAGGTATATTAGTATTGTATGTGACCGTTGACGAAGTCATCCTGCTTGTTTGATTTATAAGTTGACTTATAACTGCCTGATGCATTCATTGATTGGCAGGCTCAGATCTTTAACCGACGTTTCATTGGTCCTTCACCGAGGGGGCGTGTTACTAACCGTTACTATACCGACAAGAATGTCACCTGCCGCAGCTGCAAAAAGACCGGACACCTGTCCAAGAATTGTCCTACACCCAAGGTATACTCACATGCACACATGGCGATTCAATTACTTGTAGTAGCAGTTTAGACCAGAAATTAGCAAACTAAATACATTGAGCGGGAAAAAGTATTTGATCCCCTGCAGATTTTGTACATTTGCCCACAGCAAAAGAAATGATCAGTCTATAATTTTAATGGTAAGTTTATTTGAACAGTGAGAGACAGAATAACAACAACAGAAATCCAGAAAAACGGATGTCAACAATGTGATAAATTAATTAGCATTTTAATGAGTGAAATAAGTCTTTGATCCCCTCTCAATCAGAAAGATTTCTGGCTCCCAGGTGTCTTTTATACAGGTAACGAGCTGAGATTAGGAGCACACTCTTAAAGGGGCAAACGTACAAAATCAGCAGGGGATCTAATATTTTTTTCCCTCACTGTAACAGCTTGCTATTTCAATGTTTGGAAAATTGCAAGCTGTTACAGTACGCACAGATTAACAAAAAAAAAGTATTGTTAATTTTCGGCTTGATCGTACCTTCAAAATATGAGCAGATTGTAAGTAAAATGGTAATAACAGAAACACATTCTTTATCTAAAAACTCTGTTGTTAATGTATGAGTAGTTTTGTCGTTTGTGCATCGTCCCGTTGCCGAGGTAACAGCACTGAGTCTCCTGGGAAGATTGATGGAGCGGACGAACGCACAGCAGGAGACCTGACACCGCTCATCTGTGCAGGATCTCTCCTGAGCCCTTTGTCCTTGCTTGTGGACTCGCTTCTTCAGCTCACCTCACAGGATTTCAATGGGTTTTAGGTCCAGGGGCTTCCACTGCAAAGGCGTGCTTCTGTAGTCAGTGGGCTGTTTGTGTGTGGATGTGGAGGAATGCTTTGGGTCATTGTCCTGCTGGAAGATCCAAGGATGACCCAGTTTTATGTTAGCACTTATCTCCTTGTCTCTGTTGTCTGTGTGTGGTGTTTCTAGAAGGATCCGTGCTGTATGTTGTGTGGGGAGCCCGGTCACCGGATCCAGAGTTGCCCCAGCCGGCACTGTAACCGATGTGGCCTCCCCGGTCATGAGTATGCGGCGTGTCACGGGCCCAACCTCCGCTTCAAACAGTGTCACCGCTGCGGGATGCATGGGCATCTCAACAACGTGAGGAACTCACACACCCCCACGTCCCGTCCCCCCTCCCTCCCTCTCCCTCCCCCTCCCTCCCTGTGGAGGTGCGTGGGTGTCGGAGGAGAGGCAGCCTAGGCATGTGACACTCGCGCTCCATCAAGCGTCAGTATTTAATGAGTGACCCAGGGGACAGAGACCTGACACACACACACACGCACACACACACAAAAGTTTAGGAAGAGAATGTGTGTCCTGGATTTCGACAGGTTTACTTACTACTGTAGGCAGAGAGGCTGGCAGAGAGGCTGCAAGACAGACAAAACGCTAAACAGTCAGGCTGCCAGACAGACAAAACACCAGACAGACAGACAGGCAGGCTGCCAGACGGACAAAACACTTGATAGACAAAACACCAGACAGACTCACAGACAGGCAGGCTGCCAGACAGACAAAACACCAGACAGACTCACAGACAGGCAGGCTGACAGACAGACAGAACGCCAGACAGTCAGGCTGCCAGACAGACAGAACGCTAGACAGTCAGGCTGCCAGACAGAACGCTAGACAGTCAGGCTGCCAGACAGACAGACAATCTGCCAGACAGACAGACAGACTCACAGATAGGCAGTGTGCCAGACAGACAGTCAGGCTGCCAGACAGACAGAACGCTAGACAGTCAGGCTGCCAGACAGACAGAACGCTAGACAGTCAGGCTGCCAGACAGACAGAACACCAGACAGACAGACAGACAGGCAGGCTGCCAGACGGACAAAACACTTGATAGACAGAGAGACAAAACACCAGACAGACTGAGAGACTCACAGACAGGCAGGCTGCCAGACAGACAGACAATCTGCCAGGCAGACAGACAGACTCACAGACAGGCAGTGTGCCAGACAGACAGACAGGCTGATAGACAGACAAAACGCCAGACAGAATATCTATATTATAACAGTTAACATGATCAACTGTACCTGTAGTAATGACAATAATAAATATTAGTACTCAAACATAAATTACTAATATGTCCGGTGGGATGGTAGTATTATATAATAATGTCTACTACTGGTAGGATGGTAGTATTATATAATAATGTCTACTACTGGTAGGGCAGTAGTGTTATATAATAATGTCTACTACTGTAGGATGGTAGTATTATATAATAATGTATACTGCTGGTAGGGCAGTAGTGTTATATAATAATGTCTACTACTGTAGGATGGTAATATTATATAATAATGTATACTGCTGTAGGATGGTAGTATTATATAATGTCTACTACTGTATGGTGGTAGTATTATATAATAATGTATACTGCTGTAGGATGGTAGTATTATATAATGTCTACTACTGGTAGGGCAGTAGTATTATATAATAATGTCTACTACTGGTAGGATGGTAATATTATATAATAATGTATACTACTGGTAGGATGGTAATATTATATAATGTCTACTACTGGTAGGATGGTAATATTATATAATGTCTACTACTGGTAGGATGGTAATATTATATAATGTCTACTACTGGTAGGATGGTAATATTATATAATGTCTACTACTGGTAGGATGGTAATATTATATAATGTCTACTACTGGTAGGATGGTAATATTATATAATAATGTCTACTACAGTAGGGTGGTTGTATTATATAATAATATGTGTACTATTGTTGATAGTACACCTGATTGATAATTTTTGGAAAGAAAGCTTTTCTTAGGTCTGAATATTTGTCATAATAGGAAGTTAAGCTATCTATCTCTGTCTAGCTGTTATGTGTCTCTTTATCTTTCATAAGGATTTTTCAGTATTAATGATGTTCTTGTGTTTCACACTGTTTGTGACTGTTTTCTTTCATCAGACCTGCCCAGAGATCTGGAGACAATACCACATCACGGTAGGTGACGTGTTTGTGTGTGTGATTTAGATCTTACATCTAGGTAAAATTTAGGCATCAATGTTAATTTATTGAGGTTAAGGTTAGGGTTGGTTTAGGGTTGGGTAAGGGTAATGTTTAGGGTTAGGTTTAGGGTTAAGATTAGGGCAAAGGAGCATGCAATTTCTATTTTCTGGTCCCCATGAGAGTAGCTGTACAAACTTGTCTGTGTGTGTGTGTGTTGGGAGAGAGGGAGGAAGGGAGGGAGGGAGTGGGTGTTAGGGGTGTGTGTAAAGGTGGTCCTCTGGTAGTTCTGGTATCTATCTGGGTGTCTGATGTCCTCTGGTAGTTCTGGTATCTATCTGGGTGTCTGATGTCCTCTGGTAGTTCTGGTATCTATCTGGGTGTCTGATGTCCTCTGGTAGTTCTGGTATCTATCTGGGTGTCTGATGTCCTCTGGTAGTTCTGGTATCTATCTGGGTGTCTGATGTCCTCTGGTAGTTCTGGTATCTATCTGGGTGTCTGATGTCCTCTGGTAGTTCTGGTATCTATCTGGGTGTCTGATGTCCTCTGGTAGTTCTGGTATCTATCTGGGTGTCTGATGTCCTCTGGTAGTTCTGGTATCTATCTGGGTGTCTGATGTCCTCTGGTAGTTCTGGTATCTATCTGGGTGTCTGATGTCCTCTGGTAGTTCTGGTATCTATCTGGGTGTCTGATGTCCTCTGGTAGTTCTGGTATCTATCTGGGTGTCTGATGTCCTCTGGTAGTTCTGGTATCTATCTGGGAGTCTCATGTCCTCTGGTAGTTCTGGCTGTTCCTCCAGATTGCCAGCCTGTCTAAAATCAATGTAAAAGACCTAGTGAAGGTACCGCTCTGGGTCAGGTCAGTATGGAGAAAGTACTCCTCTGGGTCAGAGGTTAGTATGGAGAAGGTACTGCTCTGGGTCAGAGGTTAGTATGGAGAAGGTACTGCTCTGGGTCAGAGGTTAGTATGGAGAAGGTACTGCTCTGGGTCAGATGTCAGTATGGAGAAGGTACTGCCCTGGGTCAGAGGTCAGTATGGAGAAGGTACTGCTCTGGGTCAGAGGTCAGGTACTTTGAGTCCATAATTGCCTGTGTCCATGACCTTTTATTTGATTGAATCATTTTGACTGTAATTACATTTTTGGATTCAAAAGTACTTGCCGATGTGCTTGTCCATTTCTTTGTCTGTGTGTTTATTTCCGTGTGTTTGTGTGTTTGTCTATTTCTTTGTCTTTGTGTGTGTTTGTGTATTAATGTTAAAGCAGGTGTCTTCAGCTTTAAACAGACCTTGTATCTTTCATTGACCCCAGTGTTTCTTTGATTCTGAAAGCCCTGGTTCAATCTACATCTAAATGTATCAACAAGAAAACCTCTGCTAACAAGTCAATGTGATGCATGCCCCCCCCCCCCACTTAACCCCCCATCTCCTGTGGTGCCAGCAGTCCTTCAACAAGGTAGGTCCTTTCATCAACTAGAGCTAATTAATCTCCACAGACAAGACTGACAGGCAGACCACCTCTTTCTGCACGCGTGCCCCCCCCCCCCACACACACACACACACACACACCCAGAGCGGCCCCGTGAGGAATGTGGCAGCCCATTTCATGCTTTATCAGGTCTTTTAATTGACAAACAAGCTACTCTTTTTCTCTTATGGTGAGGTCTGTATCGGTGAGGGTGAGGTCTGCACTGCAGGAGATGGGGGGTTAAGTGGGGGGGGGCATGCATCACATTGACTTGTTAGCAGAGTTTTTCTTGTTGATACATTTAGATGTAGATTGAACCAGTGCTTTCAAAATCTAAGAAACACTGGGGTCAATGAAAGATACAAGGTCTTAAAGCGGGTGTTGAATTAACCTCCCATCATGCTTTGGGGGGTGGTGTTTAAAGGCAGGTCCGCTTGGCTGATACCGTGGATAGAACTAAAAACAGCTCTGTGACTTTGAAAATAACATTGACTGTGTGGTGATGTTTTGGGCTTTTTTGCTCCGCTTGCTTGATGTTTCCCAGGTCAGGTCAGTTATTAGAGGTTGACTGGCACACTGAGGTTCTGGAGCGGGGCCTCAGGCCGCTGTTTCAACCTCAACAAAACACAACATTGTGGAATCTTGTGTAGTGCATCACATCCCTCCATTTGTGTTCCAGACACTTATAAGACGCTCTGTTGAAGACGCTCTGTTCAGGGTGTATTGAAGACGCTCTGTTGAAGACGCTCTGTTCAGAGTATATTGAAGACGCTCTGTTGACGACGCTCTGTTCAGGGTGTATTGAAGACGCTCTGTTGAAGACGCTCTGTTCAGAGTATATTGAAGACGCTCTGTTGAAGACGCTCTGTTCAGGGTGTATTGAAGACGCTCTGTTGAAGACGCTCTGTTCAGGGTGTATTGAAGACGCTCTGTTGAAGGCGCTCTGTTCAGGGTGTATTGAAGACGCTCTGTTGAAGGCAGTGTTAGGTCTGTCTCGGTCAGATCGTGCTTTCAGGTGGTACTTTTTGAACAACTGCTGCTTTCTTTTCACCCGCCCATGCAAGTAGGTTTAATGCAGAGCTCACAGACACTGAACTCTGCAGCTTCTTCCAAATGATTGTTTGTGTCTTTCTTCTCCCACATGTCTCCTCCTTGTTAGAGTGCTGGGCACTGTATATGTTTTTGAAAACAATAGTGGCAGGTTTATTCCACCACTACAGAGGTGTGTGTGTGTGTGTCTGGTTTCAGAGGTGGTGGATTGCGACCCAGGCCTAATTGAGGTATTTAAGCAGTTTAAACACAGGGAACAGAAGGTCATTACACACACACACACACACACACACCTCTTCTATGGCTCCCACTGTTGGAAACAGAATCATTTTATTCATGATACTGTTCATGACCCTGAACTCCCCAAAGAGAGAGAGAGAGAGTGTGTGTGTGTGTGTCTCACCTTCTCTGGGTTCAGCCAGGTGTGAAAAGGCATTCTGTCATTCCCTTACTACTGGGGCTATTTATGCTGGTGTGTGTGTGTGTGTGTGTGTGTGTGTGTGGTTGTGTGTGTCCTGAGGGCTTTGTGGTCTCTACAGCTTAGTCTGGAGGAGTCTGTTAGTGAAGCCAGGTGCAGGACACACACACACACACAGTCCACTAACTCTACTCCTAATTCTACCTGTTTAAGATTGAAGGAAAATATGGAGATAGAGCAGGAGAGAATAGATGGATAGAGTAGAGTGAGGAAGGGATGGAGGGATGGATGGAGAGAGAGAGAGAGAGAGGCAGCTAGGAAAAGCCCAAAACATCACAGAAGCTCCATGTTTAACTAACGGGAAAGGTATCCTTTCTCTGAACACCTCATTGAGTTTTCTGTGAACATAGGGACGGGTTTGCTTTACCAAAACGCTCTAATTTGGTCTCATCTGTCTGAAGGAGATTGGCATGTTCAGGTGTTTTGGTAAATTGCGGTTGGGCTTTCTGATGTGTCTGTCCTCCTGGGCCCTGCCATACAAACAAGTTTCCTCTAGTTAGGGACGGATGGTGTGATTTGACAAAGTTGTAACGTGGGTCTGAAGGTCAGCTAGAATCTGGTCTCTGGAGATGGACTTTTAGCTTTGTGATTGGCCATGCTTGGCTTCCGTCTTCTGTGTGAGCTCCTCAAACCGTTTTAGTCTTTTTCTTTTCTCCGAGGGCGTTGTGGTGCAGTGACGCCAAACCGCAGAATCTGTCCGTCCCTCTGATCAAACTGGATGAACGTTTGGTTTTCATATTGCAGGCGTCTGCAACTCATGATCATTGAGTTTAATTTCAGAGTAAAGGAGAATCAACTTCTACAAGATGCCAATAATATTGTACATGCTAGGATATTTTTTTTAATTTAAATTAAGATTTGGTGAATTATGACGATTTTGGGTGGTTATGGGTATTTAATTTCAGAAGTTTTCTAGACAAAATGATCTGAAAAATACAGATTAACGAAGTAATACAATTAATAAAAAATATAACTATAATTCTCTGAAGGCAGAATAGGAAATATATGAATTCTTCCTTGACATTTCTAGCAGTAAATGCCTGTGAGGAATCTATATTTCTCTGACCGTCCTGGTTTTATGTGTAGATGTCTGTCTCCGTCCCCAGACTACGGTAACTCAGTCTGTACTTTTTAAAAATCTTCCTTTGTTCTACATCTTCAATTTTACAAAAGGTGTTGTAGTAATTTGCTAATGGGTTGAATTTAATTTGCGAGTAATTATTTTGTTATTTTAGGATTGAGATTTATTTATCTGAGTGTTTTTATTAACCGTTGAGCGGCTGAATTTAGCTGGTGTTTTTGAGCCAGTTTCAGTCCAGAGGGTCATCTCTGGGTCCTGTGTTTTCATGAAATTGCTTTGCCCTAAAATATTCTGGTTCACTGTGAATTAGCTGGTTCATACAGGTTGAGGTAGGGGACACCCAGAGGATTTGTATAAAATACTACGTGTAACATTTTGCTGGTGTATACAGTATGTCTTCAGATGGAGGGAGGCAGACAGGGACGGGTGAATGGAGAACAGGGGGGAGGCCGGGGAGATTGGGGGGAGGCTGTACCCGACACTACAAACAAACACAGGTGACTCAGTGTGTCAGTGTTAAGGCCACAGCGCCCCCATCTGGTTGCTGGAGGTAGTGCAGCCCTCACCCACAGTCATCTGGTCCTTGATCACACCTTAGATTCTACCTGTCATCTGGTACTAGAATCACACCTTTGATTCTACCTGTCATCTGGTCCTTGATCACACCTTAGATTCTACCTGTCATCTGGTACTAGAATCACACCTTAGATTCTACCTGTCATCTGGTACTAGATCACACCTTAGATTCTACCTGTCATCTGGTACTAGAATCACACCTTAGATTCTACCTGTCATCTGGTACTAGAATCACACCTTAGATTCTACCTGTCATCTGGTACTAGAATCACACCTTAGATTCTACCTGTCATCTGGTACTAGATCACACCTTAGATTCTACCTGTCATCTGGTACTAGAATCACACCTTTGATTCTACCTGTCGCCCGGTACTTGATCACACCTTTGATTCTACCTGTCGCCCGGTACTTGATCACACCTTTGATTCTACCTGTTGTCTGATACTAGATATCACACCTTTGATTCTACCAGTTTTCAAATCCTAGATCAGGGCCGATCTGCAACCCAGTGGTTGGAAAGTCTGTGCTGAATTAAAACCCTGAGAGTGTTGAATTGGTTACAGAGTGGATTACAGAGAAGGGGATTGGTTCAGCTGTATTAGCATTTCATTGGTTCTCTGAAAAAGCCACTGAAGGCACTGATTCCACATATTTTTCTGTTGCTCTTTTAACCAGACAATGATTTCTGTATCGTTGGTGTGTTTGGACGTGTCAGTTTCTGATGTTCGTCATCAAGAAATAGTTTTAAGGAGGTCATTATCACTTCCTCAAAATAGACAGGATGAATCTAAGATTACTCAAGAAACCTATAATAAATGTTGACGTTTTGCAGAGGAGCACATTTTTTCATCTTTGTGTTGTGGCCAGTTTTCCGTCTCTTGGCCAATGGACCGACCCTGTAACAATCACCTCATCCATTCATCACTTGTTAGAACCCAACCCTCCTATACAGTTGGATGCTGATTTTACTGTTGGTCTCACAAAACTCACTTTATGAGGTGATGTGTGTCAGTGGGGTGACACTGCTCACCTGTGGCCACAGACAGAATTGCAGGGTCATGTTGGAAAGGGATTGTAATATCAGTCTTTCCCTCTGCCCGCTGTCTCCTCCTCAACCCTGTCTCTCCCTCTGCCCGCTGTCTCCTCCTCAACCCTGTCTCCCCCTCTGCCCGCTGTCTCCTCCTCAACCCTGTCTCTCCCTCTGCCCGCTGTCTCCTCCTCAACCCTGTCTCCCCCTCTGCCCGCTGTCTCCTCCTCAACCCTGTCTCTCCCTCTGCCCGCTGTCTCCTCCTCAACCCTGTCTCCCCCTCTGCCCGCTGTCTCCTCCTCAACCCTGTCTCTCCCTCTGCCCGCTGTCTCCTCCTCAACCCTGTCTCTCCCTCTGCCCGCTGTCTCCTCCTCAACCCTGTCTCTCCCTCTGCCCGCTGTCTCCTCCTCAACCCTGTCTCTCCCTCTGCCCGCTGTCTCCTCCTCAACCCTGTCTCTCCCTCTGCCCGCTGTCTCCTCCTCAACCCTGTCTCTCCCTCTGCCCGCTATCTCCTCCTCAACCCTGTCTCTCCCTCTGCCCCCTCTGCCCGCTGTCTCCTCTTCAACCCTGTCTCTCCCTCTGCCCGCTGTCTCCTCCTCAACCCTGTCTCTCCCTCTGCCCCCTCTGCCCGCTGTCTCCTCTTCAACCCTGTCTCTCCCTCTGCCCGCTGTCTCCTCCTCAACCTTGTCTCCCCCTCTGCCCGCTGTCTCCTCCTCAACCCTGTCTCTCCCTCTGCCCGCTGTCTCCTCCTCAACCTTGTCTCTCCCTCTGCCCGCTGTCTCCTCCTCAACCCTGTCTCTCCCTCTGCCCGCTGTCTCCTCCTCAACCCTGTCTCTCCCTCTGCCCGCTGTCTCCTCCTCAACCCTGTCTCTCCCTCTGCCCGCTGTCTCCTCCTCAACCTTGTCTGCCCGCTGTCAACCCTGTCTCGAGGGTGGAGGTCTGAGGATGGGGATCCATGGGACATACATACACCAGTCAAATCCTTGTTGATTCCCACGTGATAAACCATGTCAGGCGCAGTGCTGTCAGCTGACATTGAGCTCAGATCCTGTATCCTGTGATCATCCTTACAATACCTCTAGAACTTGATTGGGGTTGGTCTGTGGCAAATTATATTCCGAAGACAAAGTTCAATTGTGTTATAATAATATTGATTTACCAAGACAACACTGGAATGACTTTGCGACTGGTCTGTGAATGTCTTTGAGTGGCCCAGCCAAAATCCATACTTGAAATCCGCTGAACATCTCTGGGGTTTCCTGAAGATCGCACTTCACTGATGCTCTCCGTCAGACCTGACAGCTTGAGAGGATCTAAAACTGTGCAAAGCTGGTAGAGAAACATTTGGTCGCTACGAAAGTACTGAATAACGTCTGTGAGACGTTACGTGAGATATTCCTGTGTTCTTTTTTTCTATACATTTCTAAAAACGTTCTGTGAAAACTTTCAGGCCCCTTCACGTGTGTGTGTGTGTGTGTGTGTGTGTGTATACATGACTGAACTATAAATCAAATTCATATGAAACATTTTAATATTGATTATTACATATATAAAAATTGCAATATCAATTGAAATATTGATTATTTTTTGTGCAATATGCAGATCTCAAGACACGTTCCAGCCTCGTGTAATGTTTGTTTGTTTACTGTAATCTCCGCTTCCTCTCGCAAAACATCAAGCCCCGCCCCCCACAAATTAAGCACTTCCCTGTTCTCACGGTCAGATTCACTGGTGTGTTCTCTGTTCTGTTCGGTCTTGTACATTCAACCGATTCTTCCAGTCCAGTTCGGTACTACTGGCCACTTTTCTGTTCATCCTGCTCTTCTATGTCTGTGATTCTGGCATTGTAATATGTGGTTACATCGCTAATATCTCAGCCTTAGTGCGCAGACACACACACATGCACACACACAGCTCTTTACAAGACTCTTTTTGACAAGGGAAACGGTTCAGCTTTCGTACTATGTAATGCGTTTCAATAGATATTCAATAAAGTAGAAATAGATTTAAATAGATTAGCCTGTATCCCATTTTCCACCTTGCACGCTGTGACCAGATTAACACTGCTCCCATGAAAGACTGTGTTCCCTGTGTGTGTCTCTGTGTGTGTGTGTGTGTCTCTGTGTGTGTGTGTGTCTCTGTGTGTGTGTGTGTCTGTGTGTCTCTGTGTGTGTGTGTCTCTGTGTGTGTGTCTCTGTGTGTGTGTGTCTCTGTGTGTGTGTGTCTCTGTGTGTGTGTGTCTATGTGTGTGTGTGTGTCTATGTGTGTTTGTGTGTCTATGTGTGTGTCTGTGTGTTTGTGTGTCTGTGTGTTTGTGTGTCTATGTGCATGTGTGTGTCTCTATGCGTGTTTGTGTGTCTGTGTGTGTTTGTGTGTCTATGTATGTGTTTCTACGTGTGTGTCTGTGTGTGTTTGTGTCTTTGTGTGTGTCTCAAATTATCATTATCCTTCGTAGTTGGGGGGGGGCAAATAATTCCTCCTTATATTCTCAGTCTCTACCTCCCAGCTTCTCTCTCTTTCCCTCCCCCCTCTCCCCCCTCCACCATCCCTCCCTCCTCTCCCCCCTCCACCATCCCTCCCTCCTCTCCCCCCTCCACCTTCTCTCTCTCCCCCCTCCACCTTCTCTCTCTCCCCCCTCCACCTTCTCTCTCTCCCCCCTCCACCTTCTCTCTCTCTCCCCCCTCCACCTTCTTTCTCTCTCCCCCCTCCACCTTCTCTCTCTCTCCCCCCTCCACCTTCTCTCTCTCCCCCCTCCACCTTCTCTCTCTCTCTCCCCTCAACCTTCTCTCTCTCCCCCCTCCACCTTCTCTCTCTCCCCCCTCCACCTTCTCTCTCTCTCTCTCTCCCCCCTCCACCTTCTCTCTCTCTCTCTCTCCGCCTTCCACTTTCTCTCTCTCCCCACTCCACATTCTCTCTCTCCCCCTTCCACCTTCTCTCTCTCTCCCCCTTCCACCTTCTCTCTCTCTCCCTCCCCCCTCCACCTTCTCTCTCTCTCCCTCCCCCCTCCACCTTCTCTCTCTCTCCCCCCTCCACCTTCCCCCCCCCCCCTCCACCTTCTCTCTCTCTCCCTCCCCCCTCCACCTTCTCTCTCTCTCCCCCCTCCACCTTTTCTCTCTCTTTCTCTAAGAGGAAGTAGTGTGTTTTAGTGATTTACTGACAGGATGAGATAGCAGCAGCCCTGGGGAGGGAGGGGTGTGTGTGTGTCATGTTAGGTCTTGGGTCTTTGTGGCAGACACAAAGACCGGGCAGCATTAAACCCCCCCAACACACCCTCTCTCAGCCATCCCTCAACACTTGTTTGAAATGTCAGATCACTGCAGAATGACGTTCAGGTTTAACCTCTGCTAATATGTTGGTCCTAATATTGTATCTGTAACATTGTGCTGGTGTGTGTGTGTCTGTCTGTGTGTGTGTCTGTGTGTTACTAAAACATGCATGATGTTTCTCACCCCTCACTGGTCCAATCCTTCCAAAAACAGAACTGTGTTTGCATCTCGGATTGTATTCCATTACTGTGTGTGCGTGTGTGTGTGTGTGTGCGTGTGTGTGTGTGTGTGTGTGTGTGTATGTGTGTGTGTAATAGTGTGGGCTTTGTGTGGTCCTGAGGATTAACAAGGCTTTGCCTCCAGCCAAACCAAGGAGCAACGCAGAGCACGGCTTAGCGTGTGTGTCTGCGGGCGTGTGTGGGTGTGTGTGTCTGCGGGCGTGTGTGCGTACGTCTGTGCGTCTGTGCGTGTGTGTGTGTGTGTGTGTGTTGGGGGGGGTCGTCTGTGTGGCTATGGATGGCTGCTTGGCATGTCCACACAGAGAGCCTCTCCAGCTGAACATTCCGTGGCCTCTCATTGGCCTGTGTGCCCCATAGAGCTCCAGCCTGACGGTGGGTGTGTCTGGCCCGGTCTGACATGGTCAAACTCAGCCTGGTAATGTTGCTGCCAGCCACTTCTGCCCAGAAGCCAATAAGAAAGTTATTTTAATCCGTTTGGTCGTGGTCGTCACCCACAACACCTTCCTGCAGGTCCCCACCTGGGCACCAGTCAACCTGGGGTGGATAGCTGAGCGTACAGTTTAGCTCAATGGCCCTGTAGATGCTGCATTTATTTTATAAAGCAGTTTTATTATATAAAGCAATTTTAACATCAGCAGTCTTCACTGTGCTCTTACTCACATCTAGCCTAAAACCCCAAAGAGCAAGCAACATAGAGCAAGCACAGCAGCTAGGAAAAACTCCCCAATAGGGTTGAAACTTAGGAATAAACCTAGAGAGGAACCAGGCTCTGAGGGGGGGCCAAGTGATCATTATAAGTATACAGATTATATTAATGAATGCATGTGAGTCCAGATTATAAAACATTATCCGTATCAGATGGACAAGCACAGGGACAACCAGTTAATATGTTACTCATTTGGCAGAACCACTGCATTTTGGGTGACAGTCTAGCAACTTTTTGGTTACTGGTTAGATGCTCTAGCTGCTAGTCTACGCTGTCTCTAGGCTGTCTACGCTGTCTCTAGGCTGTCTACGCTGTCTCTAGGCAGTCTACGCTGTCTCTAGGCAGTCTACGCTGTCTCTAGGCTGTCTACGCTGTCTCTAGGCTGTCTACGCTGTCTCTAGGCAGTCTACGCTGTCTCTAGGCTGTCTACGCTGTCTCTAGGCTGTCTACGCTGTCTCTAGGCTGTCTACGCTGTCTCTAGGCTGTCTACGCTGTCTCTAGGCTGTCTACGCTGTCTCTAGGCTGTCTACGCTGTCTCTAGGCTGTCTACGCTGTCTCTGGGCTGTCTACGCTGTCTCTAGGCTGTCTACGCTGTCTCTAGGCTGTCTACGCTGTCTCTAGGCTACCCCCTCAGCCCATACATAGACCCTGACCAGAACCCCTCAGCCTGAACATAGACCCTGACCAGAACCCCTCAGCCTGAACATAGACCCTGACCAGGATCCCTCAGCCTGAACATAGACCCTGACCAGGATCCCTCACCCTGAACATAGACCCTGACCAGGATCCCTCACCCTGAACATAGACCCTGACCAGGATCCCTCACCCTGAACATAGACCCTGACCAGGATCCCTCAGCCTGAACATAGACCCTGACCAGAACCCCTCAGCCTGAACATAGACCCTGACCAGAACCCCTCAGCCTGAACATAGACCCTGACCAGAACCCCTCATCTCTCCAAAACAGCCCCTGCGAAAACAGGTGTTATCTTTCTTTCCAGGTCAACCTGGGTATGAGGCAGAGGAGTGGGGGAGAATGAGAGACGGGTGGAAAGCAACGGGGAGAGATCCTCTTTAATTAATATGACCAGAGAGGAAGTGACACACAGGACCTTACAGGTTGCTGGGAGGAGGGATGGTTCTCTGTTCTGTTTCTGAGTCAGTGTCAGGAGATAAGGAGAACCCCAAGGTCGGGGGGTGGAGTGAGAAGACAGCCATACAGCCAATTTCCATTAGAGATGAGTTGGTTGGGGTGATGGGGGTCGGGACATGGGACTGTGATCTCCGACAGAGTGTGTGTGTGTGTGTCTTTGTGATGGAGATTTGGCCGGCCGGTTTGACCTGATAATGCCACACCGTTCTAATGGCATTCATCCATTCTGCCGCTGAACTACTGAGGCGGAAAAGGGAGGGAGCGAAAAACGAGTGTGAGAGAAGGTGGGTGTGTGTGTTGGGGGGGCGTTGTATTAAGCAGACTGGTGTTGGGGGGGGGGGGAGTGTTGGGGGGCGTTGTATTAAGCAGACTGGTGTGGGGGGGGTGTGTTGGGGGGCGTTGTATTAAGCAGACTGGTGTGGGGGGGGGGTTGCTATGTTTAAGAAATTATGGAGCGTAGGGATGTATGATCTCTAATCACAGCATCATAGAGAATAGAGAGGGGGGGGGGGCTCTGAGACCTGGTAGAATGTGTGTGTGAAGAGAGCACCGAGGATTTTAAGCTTACACACACACACACACACACACAAACACAAGGGTTTCTATGTGTAAACCTCATCCACAGACAGACTCACACACTGTTCTGATCCAGGATGATTTAAGTGGCTGGTGACTGGTGAATGCCTTCTCATGACTGGTGACTGGTGACTGGTGAATGCCTTCTCATGACTAGTGACTGGTGACTGGTGAATGCCTTCTCATGACTGGTGACTGGTGAATGCCTTCTCATGACTGGTGACTGGTGAATGCCTTCTCATGACTGGTGACTGGTGAATGCCTTCTCATGACTGGTGACTGGTGAATGCCTTCTCATGACTGGTGACTGCTGAATGCCTTCTTGTGGTTGATGACTGGTGAATGCCTTCTCATGACTGGTGACTGGTGAATGCCTTATCGTGGCTGGTGAATGCCTTCTCATGACTGGTGACTGGTGAATGCCTTCTCGTGACTGGTGAATGCCTTCTCATGACTGGTGAATGCCTTCTCGTGACTGGTGAATGCCTTCTCGTGACTGGTGAATGCCTTATCGTGGCTGGTGAATGCCTTATCGTGGCTGGTGACTGGTGAATGCCTTCTCGTGGCTGGTGACTGGTGAATGCCTTCTCGTGGCTGGTGAATGCCTTATCATGGCTGGTGACTGGTGAATGCCTTATCGTGGCTGGTGACTGGTGAATGCCTTATCGTGGCTGGTGACTGGTGAATGCCTTATCGTGGCTGGTGACTGGTGAATGCCTTCTCGTGACTGGTGAATGCCTTCTCGTGGCTGGTGACTGGTGAATGCCTTCTCGTGGCTGGTGACTGGTGAATGCCTTCTCGTGACTGGTGAATGCCTTCTCATGACTGGTGACTGGTGAATGCCTTATCGTGGCTGGTGACTGGTGAATGCCTTATCGTGGCTGGTGACTGGTGAATGCCTTCTCGTGGCTGGTGACTGGTGAATGCCTTATAGTGGCTGGTGACTGGTGAATGCCTTCTCGTGGCTGGTGACTGGTGAATGCCTTCTCGTGGCTGGTGACTGGTGAATGCCTTCTCGTGGCTGGTGACTGGTGAATGCCTTCTCGTGGCTGGTGACTGGTGAATGCCTTATCGTGGCTGGTGACTGGTGAATGCCTTATTGTGGCTGGTGACTGGTGAATACCTTCTCGTGACTAGTGAATGCCTTCTCATGACTGGTGAATGCCTTCTCGTGACTGGAGACTGCCTTCTCTGGGGCTTGTCAACCTTGTTTTTGTTGTCTTCATTTTGTGTTCTATCCAGGGGCAGAGATGCCTGTCATACCTGTCAAGGTTCACCTGAAGCATCTTGCTGATGTATATGCATATAACAGCCTTTTGTTATTTATGTTTTTAGTCTTTAGCACTTTTATTCTCAACAGCGGCAGCACATTGCAACTTTAATAATGTAGGGGAAATACTGAACACTTTCCAAATAAATATCAACCTTTCTCTTATTCATCTACATCATTTATCCCACCTGTCTCTTTCCAGACTAAGTCAGGTCCCCTGGTGACGTTACCAGGGAATGACGCTGCTTCCAACAACCTTCCCTACTGTTACAACTGTTCCCATAGAGGACACTTTGGATTTGTGAGTATAAGAATGTATCCTGGTTAAAGTAGTGTACTATATAGGGAATAGGGTGTCATCTCTCCATAGGACTCTGGTTAAAGTAGTGTACTATACAGGGAATAGGGTGTCATCTCTCCATAGGACTCTGGTTAAAGTAGTGTACTATATAGGGAATAGGGTGTCATCTCTCCATAGGTCTCTGGTTAAAGTAGTGTACTATATAGGGAATAGGGTGTCATCTCTCCATAGGACTCTGGTAAAAGTAGTGTACTATATAAGGAATAGGGTGTCATCTCTCCATAGGACTCTGGTTAAAGTAGTGTACTATATAGGGAATAGGGTGTCATCTCTCCATAGGTCTCTGGTTAAAGTAGTGTACTATATAGGGAATAGGGTGTCATCTCTCCATAGGACTCTGGTAAAAGTAGTGTACTATATAAGGAATAGGGTGTCATCTCTCCATAGGGCTCTGGTTAAAGTAGTGTACTATATAAGGAATAGGGTGTCATTCGTCCAATGGTGGTCTGTACCAGACCTGTCTGATCTGGCTTTGATGTTATATTGTGTCTGTATGTAGGACTTGACGTTATATTGTGTCTGTATGTAGGACTTGACGTTATATTGTGTCTGTATGTAGGACTTGACGTTATATTGTGTCTGTATGTAGGACTTGACGTTATATTGTGTCTGTATGTAGGACTTGACTGCTTTACAGGACTTGAAATTCAACACTACTGTTGTTTGTTCCTTGGGGTTTAAGGCCGGGTGTCTCTGTAAAGCACTTTGTGACAACTGCTGTTGTAAAAAGCGCTTTATAAATAAATTTTGATTGATTGATTTGATTGACGTTATATTGTGTCTGTATGTAGGACTTGACGTTATATTGTGTCTGTATGTAGGACTTGACGTTATATTGTGTCTGTATGTAGGACTTGACGTTATATTGTGTCTGTATGT
This sequence comes from Esox lucius, assembly GCF_011004845.1. Classification (NCBI taxonomy): domain Eukaryota; kingdom Metazoa; phylum Chordata; class Actinopteri; order Esociformes; family Esocidae; genus Esox; species Esox lucius. The sequence continues at coordinate 20,771,171 of NC_047593.1, forward strand.
AGGACTTGACGTTATATTGTGTCTGTATGTAGGACTTGACGTTATATTGTGTCTGTATGTAGGACTTGACGTTATATTGTGTCTGTATGTAGGACTTGACGTTATATTGTGTCTGTATGTAGGACTTGACGTTATATTGTGTCTGTATGTGGGACTTGACGTTATATTGTGTCTGTATGTAGGACTGCTCACAGAGGAGGATGTTTGCAGGAATACTTCCCTGCTCTCCGTTTATCAACCACTACGACTCACCCAGTGATCTCCGCAAGCTGGAAGTCCGCACTCGGCATAGAGTTAAAGGTAACCACACACACACACACACACACACACACACAGACAGACAGACACACACCCAGACACAGACACGCGCACACACACACACCAATGTCAGGGTTGTAACTGTGGTATTTAAGGGCTTTCTTAATATAACATCTCTCTACATCCCTTTATCTCTCCATTTATCCCTCTTTTTCTCTCCATCTCTCCCTCTCTCCCTCCCTCCCTCCCTCCCTGTAGAGTTAAAGGATGCAGGTGTTTTTCAGTCCCAGCTCTCACCACAGAGTGGCGCCAGAGACGAGCCACCCGGTAAACGTCAGCGACCCAACCCCAGCCCGTACTCCAAACGTAAACACAGTGATGCGCCTGTCCGTACTCACATCCGGTTCACCGATGGTCAGGAGAAACCATGGACTCCTAAACACAAGTTGAAGGAGAGTGGAGAAGGGAGACATGTTACTCCAGGTATTGGAAGTAACGTTCCGTTGTGTCTCTTATCATTTTGGGGAGTTTGGCTGTCACAGAGTATTTAAATTAATATTAATTAATATTCCGGCTGTGTAATTCTGGTCCTCAAACCTCTCCTCCCTGTCTCCTTGTTCTGAACCTCAGCCAAAAGCAGCCCGTCTGAGAACAGCCAGCCGCGGGGCCAGAAAGGGCAGAAGAGGAACAAACAGAAACAAGTCCAAAACAAAATGGCTTCCGTCTCCTCAGCCGTGGATGACTGTCTGGCCTTCCCCCGCGGAGGGGCCCCCCACCAAAAGAAAGGTCGAAAGGGCCCCCAGTCTTCAGCCGGAGCCCCTCTCCCCTTCAGCACTAAGGGGCCCCCCTCCCATGCCCCCGAGCGTTTATTTGGGGCGGAGAAAAAGGGTTTGAGTAAAAACAAGAGGAGGAGGGCCAATGGCAGGGAGAGGAAGGCTAAGATGACCAGTGAGGAGATGTACCCTTCAGATGAAAACCTGTTCCTCATCAAGCAGAGGAAACCAAGAAGATAATTGGGTGCCACCCGTGTGTGTGTGTGTGTGTGTGTGTGTGTGTGTTTGACAGTGTGTGTGAGAGAAAATACATATGTCAATACAGTGAGTACAGAGACGTCACCACGACAACGTGATAGCGTATACAGAGACGTCACCAAGGCCACATGATGGTGAATACAGGGACGTCACCACGACAACGTGATACTGGGATGTCACCACGACAGCGTTATACAGGAAAGTCACCAGGACATGCATGCACTGATTCAGGTCAACCACACGTTGCAGACTAGTGTTAACAGCTGAAGAAGCGATAAAGAGACGACCCCCCCCCCCTCACCAGAAGACAGTTAAAAGAGCCATCTGTGTTAACGTGGGTTTTTCTTTGGGTGATTTTGATTTTCTTTTTTACTATCTGAGCTCCTCTCTGCCAATCAAACCCAATATTTTCCTAAATTGATTTTTTTTTTTCTTCTCAAAATTGGACCCTGAAAATTAGGTGTTTTTTACAGATTACGGATCAGATTAACCTGACTATCCCTCCCCAGACACAGGGATTCATTTAATTATATTAATTACTGATCTATATCAGATCCTGTTAGTGTTCCTCTGTGGCATGGAAACCCAACCATTCTAAGATGTTATATTTCTGTGGTTCTGGTGAAGGGTTTGTATTCCCTGGACATCTCAAATTAGGAGCGCAGATTTAGGATCCTTTTCTGTGTTCTGGATAAAAATGTAGGAATAAAATCAGCCTTTACGTCTAAGTCTTCCCCTCTGTGAACATGGGAGCTGTATGAAAATGAATGGAACTCGGACACTTCAAAACTGGGAACCTGTTATTAATCACCTGCTTGTGATGCTAAGAACAAAACAAAAAAGAGTCTTATCCCTTCGGAGTAATGTAGTTGTTATAGATTAAAGATCCATCGCTTTGATCACTTCACTGTCTGTCATTTTCGTCTGGGTGTGAAACCGTTGCAGCATAAGACACTTGACAAGGCCCAGAGCCACGGCTGCTTTTCATTCCAACCCTCCACCACTACTGTCAGCCTGGGACTCCAGGTCAATGCAGCTACAGTGGATATAAAAAGTCTACACACCCTGTTAAAATGCCAGGTTCTTGTGATGTAAAAGAATGAGACAAAGATAAATCATGTCAGAACTTTCTCCACCTTTAATATGAACAATTCAATTGAAAAAATATATATCTTTGAGGGGGAAAAAATTAATACATAAAAAAACTCACAATAACCTGGTTGTGATGCCAGATGTGCTATTTTTAGTTTTACCGCTGTGTCAGTGGGCCCGGTTTTAACCCAGACTGTGTCAGTGGGCCAGATTCTAACCCAGGCTGTGTCAGTGGGCCAGATTCTAACCCAGGCTGTGTCAGTGGACTAAAGACAGAGGCTTACATTGGTAGACCCTGGGCCACAACAGACTGGACTTTGAGCTATGTGAAGTTATTGGGCTGAATGTTAATTTACTTATGCAGGATAATTTTTCTGCAACAATAATGGTCAATATGAGGTCCCACAACTATTCACAAAGGACTTGTTATTTAATTAAAACAACTCATAGCATTATACTTGAACAAAAAACATTTCGATTCTCAAAATGGCAGTCGGCTTCTTTTTGTGGACGTGTAATAACAAATGTACCAATTAGTTCTTGAAGTGGATGCATGAGCAGTGCAACTGTCTCACCCTATAAGAAGTAACATTCAACATTTGTAAACAAAGTCCATTTCCATAGTATTGTAAGTTAAAAGATGTAGGTACAGAAGGTGAATGCATGTCAAGCAATGTATATCTACTTTGCCAATTAAGAAATATACAATTTGGGGAGGCCTCGGCGTAAGCAGGTATTTAATATTTAAGGCTGTCTTTATAAGAGTTGGGAAACATAATTGGATGAACCAATACCACAACTGCTGTGACACAGGCTATTGGCTAGCCAGCAGCTGTACCATTAGCATGGCCAAAGTGACAGGTAAGGCCACCAGAGAGACAGTCGATCGAGGAGCACTTCCGGAACTCGTTGACGTCACTGAAAAAGTAGAAAAAACAGATGTGGTTAATTATGTAGCCTAGTGGATACATTTTTGTATTTACATTTTGACTTTGCTGTTATAGTTTTTAACAGATATTAATTTGGTCGCCTTTGACAAAGAGAATGTTCATTTTGTTGCTTAAAATACAGCAGTAACTTAAAACCCCCACCAATTCAAATGACCAGGGCCCGGTTTCCCGTTAACGTGGCACTTACGACGGTTTTACGATGCACAAAGCCTTAAGATGGGCGTTGTTACGACGGACTTACACCTGTTTCCCAAACCAACACGTACACAGCTCTTTATTTAAGTGCAACGTAAGTGCTCTGTTACCACCATTTGGAATGGAATGATGCCATGTTTGGGGCTTTGAATGTAATTAGGCCATGAATACGTGATATGTAGCCAATTGCATTTCGATAGAGCTTGATTACTTATCAGAAGCTTAGACATATCGCTGGCGATATATTCTACTAAATAGGCATCAATGGTAACGTGAAAAATTCGATTCTGTTTACTATCAAGGATCAGACGTTACGCTTCAGAACAAGGAGTTCAAGGTTGGTTTCATCAGAGCAGAGAATCTTGTGTCTCTTGGTCTGAGAGTCCTTTTGGCACTTTCTGGTAGCCTACAAATCCCCAATCCTGTCTTGAAACTCTACAGACAATGCCTTAAACGTCATGGCTTGGTTTTTGCTATGACATACGCTGTCAACACTGGGCCCTTATATAGACATGTGCATACAGCATCCATATTAGTACAGCATCCATATTAGTACAGCATCCATATTAGTACAGCATCCATATTAGTACAGCATCCATATTAGGAACATTATCATTCGTCCCCAGAAACTCCGTTCTTCCTCCTACTCAGTCATCACCCCTCCATCGGTCAAACGTCACCCCTCCCTTGGTCGAGTATCCATTGGCAGGGAAAAATCATACACTTTTGACTGATACATTACTAAGGGGATCGCTGATGTTTGACTGGAGGAGGGCTGACGATTGACAAGGGGAGGACTGACGATTGACGAGGGGAGGACTGACGATTGACAAGGGGAGGACTGACGATTGACGAGGGGAGGACTGACGATTGACAAGGGGAGGGCTGACGATTGACAAGGGGAGGGCTGACGATTGACAAGGGGAGGATTAAAGCTTAATCGGGGTGATGTTTGATAGATGGAGGGGTGATGACTGAGTAGGAGGAAGAACGGAGTTTCTGGGGACGAATGATAATGTTCCTAATATGGATGCTGTATTCTGGACCACACCTTCTCGGTTATGCTGCCTAAAGACTAAAACGTTCCTGTTTCCTCATACCCATGGACTAATTAAGCCAGATCATGGGCTCATTGGGATGTTCTTAGTTATGACACTGGCCTGTCTATACACCTCCAAATGGTGTGTTCTATTGGACGCGGTAGACTGCTGGGAAAACAACCAACAAGATGGATTTCTACAGTGAAACAACTTGCTGGAATGAATTATAAAATTGGCAACAAAAACACACAGGCTGCGGCTATCTCGTCGTAACGAGATGAGCTTAGAAGTCCTGGGATTCCTTTGGTTGACCAGCGTAGTGGGGAATTACTTACCAGCGATGCTGTTGGGTATAATGTTTAACGAGGAGGAACTGGCGTTAAAAGCGGCAATCACGCTGGTGGTGCTGGGAACTGAAGTTCTATTGAACATCAGAGTCATGTTGGTGACTACAGATCCGCTCCTAAACAGGAGAGGAGAACATGGACCGCAACATTATCAGTTTAGCCCTTTGGAATAGCCGTCTCTGGAGTCACAATTCGTGCCTTTAAAGGGGAAGTTAAAGGGGAACAACAACGTATTTTGAGATTGTGTCTAAGTGACTATACATCCCTGACTTACACTGTACAGTGTGACGGTGGGTCAAATACAACATCACAGGGTTGTACACCTTCCCACTAACCCCAGGACTACATGCAACATCACAGGGTTGTACACCTTCCCACTAACCCCAGGACTACATGCAACATCACAGGGTTGTACACCTTCCCACTAACCCCAGGACTACATACATCACAGGATTATACACACCTTCCCATTAATTCTAGGACTACATACAAAATTGCTGTAACATGTTCTGTCCCAGCCAACACGCAGAATTCAATTAGGAAAAGTAAAATAAGGTGGCTGTCAAAAGTATTCACCACCCTGGGCTTTTCCACATCTTAGTCCCAAGGACTTACGCTGCTATACTATTGTGCTGGGGGATTGGGTCAGTTCTCCTTCTCCACTATAAATCGTTGTTGATATGAGGAATGCATTTTCTGAATTTTCCCAGTCTCCTCCCGTTTTAAACTTTAGGAGGACATGAGGTCCTGGTCCACACCTGCAGAGTACCTGGTTTGAGGGGTCCGTTGCTGTCCCTCTCCATCTGGTCATACTTCTGACCTAGTCTAAATTTAAATAGGCTCTGGATTTAGCCCCACATGCATTTATTAATTATTCCAATTGGACTCTTAATATCTCACCCGGCACAACCAGAAGAGGACAGGTCACCCCTTTAGCCTGGGTCCTCTCTAGGTTTCTTCCTAAATTTTTGCCTTCTTAGGGAGTTTTTCCTAGCCACTGAAATTCAACACTACTGTTCAACTGCTGTTGTAAAAAGGACTTTGTAAATACATTTGATTTGTTTAATTAAGTCACAACGTGAAATCAAAAATCATTAAATAAGTAGTTTTTGCCTCTGATCAACTCCAAATAATTACAGTTTGTAAATGCTGCAAAGAATGTCTCTACCAAACATTGACTGAAGGGGTAAATACTTTTGAAATCAATTTGTTTTAAACTTATTAATTAATTAGAACAATTTGTAGATTTTATTTTTCACTTTGACATTATGGACTTTTTATATTTATTAGTGGGGGAAATTCTATTTAAATTAGTTTGGATTTTAATATTTACACAATAGGAAGTCCAAGGGGGTGAATACTTTTGACAGACACTGTATAAGGTATTTCATGAGATACAATTTATAGTAAGAACATAATTCAGCAATAAATTATCTATAGCTATCATTACTGTAATTAAATAAATGATCTATAGCTATCATTACTGTAATTAAATAAATGATCTATAGCTATCGTTACTGTAATTAAATCAGTGGGGCATAATCATTTACTTACTTGAATGAGTTGACAAAGCAAAGAAGGAAGCCTGGGAATTTATTATAAACCTTGGTAATCTGCAATGAAAGATAATCATGCAATTAAACACAGTAACCAACATTCAAATAGAAAGAAGAATTGTGACCAGGACCAGAAATTTGACTGTTCATTTAACATTTTCTATTATCAAGACGACAATATGCTGTTTTTAATTTATTACTGCCAATTTCAAAATGAAAATAATTTTAAAAAGTTGGAATGGAAATTTGAGTGTGCATGCTTTATTGACTGGAATGGACTGACTTGACCCCAACTTTGCGGGTTATTGCTAGTGTGACGTCTCGATAACAACCTAGCGTGACGTCTCCATACCAACCTAGCGTGACGTCTCCATACCAACCTAGCGTGACGTCTCCATACCAACATAGCGTAACGTCTCCATACCAACCTAGTGTGATGTCTCCATACCAACCTAGCGTGACATCACTACCAACCTAGCGTGACGACTCCATACCAACCTAGCGTGACGTCTCCATACCAACCTAGTGTGACGTCTCCATACCAACCTAGCGTAACGTCTCCATACCAACCTAGCGTAACGACTCCATACCAACCTAGCGTGACGTCTCCATACCAACCTAGCGTGACGTCTCCATACCAACCTAGTGTGACGTCTCCATACCAACCTAGCGTGACATCACTACCAACCTAGTGTAACGTCTCCATACCAACCTAGCGTAACGTCTCCATACCAACCTAGCGTAACGTCTCCATACCAACCTAGTGTGACGTCTCCATACCAACCTAGTGTGATGTCTCCATACCAACCAAGCGTGACATCACTACCAACCTAGCGTGACGTCTCCATACCAACCTAGTGTAACGTCTCGATACCAACCTAGCTTAACGTCTCCATAACAACCTAGCAAGACGTCTCCATAACAACCTAGCAAGACGTCTCCATACCAACCTAGCGTAACGTCTCCATACCAACCTAGCGTGACGTCTCCATACCAACCTAGCGTGACGTCTCCATACCAACCTAGCGTGACGTCTCCATACCAACCTAGCATGACGTCTCCATACCAACCTAGTGTGACATCACTACCAACCTCTGAGACCACTAGGGCAGCAAGATCCTTGTACGCTGAAGAGGATGAGTTGGAAAGATCTGGGGTGAACTGCTGGTTGAGACTGAACTGAAGACCCAAGGTTCCCACACTGGAAGGTGCAGGAGTGGCTGTCGGGGGGGTGGTTGAGGAGACAATTGGAGCAGCATTTGGGAGGGCCGTCGGTGGGGCAGTTGATGCGACAGTCCGGGGGGCAGTCGGGGGGGCAGTTGGTGCGACGGTCGGGGGGGCAGTTGGTGCGACGGTCGGGGGGGCAGTTGGTGCGACGGTCGGGGGGGCAGTTGGTGCGACGGTCGGGGGGGCAGTTGGTGCGACGGTCGGGGGGGCAGTTGGTGCGACAGTCAGGGGGGCAGTTCCATTGACAAGTAGTCTTGATGTTGCTGTCACATTGCTTTGACCTGAAGTTCCATTGACAGGTGGTCTTGATGTTGCTGTCACATTGGTTTGACCTAAAATTACATTGACAGGTGGTCTTGATGTTGCTGGCACATTGATTGAACCTGAAGTTACATTCACAGGTGGTCTTGATGTTGCTGGCACATTGATTGAACCTGAAGTTACATTCACAGGTGGTCTTGATGTTGCTGTCACATTGGTTTGACCTGAAGTTACATTGACAGGTGGTCTTGATGTTGTGGTCACACTGATTAGACCAGAAGTTACATTGACAGGTGGTCTTGATGTTGCTGTCACATTGATTGGACCTGAAGTAACATTGACAGGTGGTCTTGATGTTGCTGTCACATTGATTGGACGTGAAGTAACATTGACAGGTGGTCTTGATGTTGCTGTTACATTGATTGGACCTGATGTAACATTGACAGGTGGTCTTGATGTTGCTGGCACATTGATTGAACCTGAAGTTACATTCACAGGTGGTCTTGATGTTGCTGTCACATTGGTTTGACCTGAAGTTACATTGACAGGTGGTCTTGATGTTGTGGTCACACTGATTAGACCAGAAGTTACATTAACAGGTGGTCTTGATGTTGCTGTCACATTGATTGGACCTGATGTAACATTGACAGGTGGTCTTGGTGTTGCTGTCACATTGATTGGACCTGATGTAACATTGACAGGTGGTCTTGATGTTGCTGTCACATTGATTGGACCTGATGTAACATTGACAGGTGGTCTTGATGTTGCTGTCACATTGATTGGACCTGATGTAACATTGACAGGTGGTCTTGATGTTGCTGGCACATTGATTGGACCTGAAGTTACATTGACAGGTGGTCTTGATGTTGCTGTCACAATGACTGGACCTGAAGTTACATTCACAGGTGGTCTTGATGTTACTGTTACTTTGATTGGACCTGAAGTTACATTGACAGGTGGTCTTGATGTTGCTGGCACATTGATTGGACCTGAAGTTACATTGACAGGTGGTCTTGATGTTGCTGTCACATTGATTGGACCTGATGTAACATTGACAGGTGGTCTTGATGTTGCTGGCACATTGATTGGACCTGAAGTTACATTGACAGGAGGTCTTGATGTTGCTGGCACATTGTTTGGACCTGAAGTTACATTGACAGGTGGTCTTGATGTTGCTGGCACATTGATTGGACCTGAAGTAACATTGACAGGTGGTCTTGATGTTGCTGTTACATTGATTGGACCTGAAGTAACATTGACAGGTGGTCTTGATGTTGCTGTCACATTGATTGGACCTGAAGTAACATTGACAGGTGGTCTTGATGTTGCTGGCACATTGATTGGACCTGAAGTTACGTTGACAGGTGGTCTTGATGTTGCTGTCACATTGATTGGACCTGAAGTTACATTGACAGGTGGTCTTGATGTTGCTGGCACATTGATTGAACCTGAAGTTACATTGACAGGAGGTCTTGATGTTGCTGTCACATTGATTGGACCTGAAGTTACATTCACAGGTGGTCTTGATGTTACTGTTACTTTGATTGGACCTGAAGTTACATTGACAGGTGGTCTTGATGTTACTGTTACATTGATTGGACCTGAAGTTACATTGACAGGAGGTCTTGATGTTGCTGGCACATTGATTGGACCTGAAGTTACATTGACAGGTGGTCTTGATGTTGCTGTTACATTGATTGGACCTGAAGTTACATTGACAGGAGGTCTTGATGTTGCTGGCACATTGATTGGACCTGAAGTTACATTGACAGGTGGTCTTGATGTTGCTGGCACATTGATTGGACCTGAAGTTACATTGACAGGAGGTCTTGATGTTGCTGTTACATTGATTCGACCTGAAGTTACATTGACAGGTGGTCTTGATGTTGCTGGCACATTGATTGGACCTGAAGTTACATTGACAGGTGGTCTTGATGTTGCTGGCACATTGATTGGACCTGAAGTTACGTTGACAGGTGGTCTTGATGTTGCTGTCACATTGATTGGACCTGAAGTTACATTGACAGGTGGTCTTGATGTTGCTGGCACAATGACTGGACCTGAAGTTACATTGACAGGTGGTCTTGATGTTGCTGTTACATTGATTGGACCTGAAGTTACATTGACAGGTGGTCTTGATGTTGCTGTTACATTGATTGGACCTGAAGTTACATTGACAGGCGGTCTTGATGTTGCTTTTACAATGACTGGCCCTGAAGTTACATTGACAGGTGGTCTTGATGTTACTGTTACATTTATTGGACCTGAAGTTACATTGACAGGCGGTCTTGATGTTACTGTTACATTGATTGGACCTGAAGTTACATTGACAGGCAGTCTTGATGTTGCTGGCACATTGATTGAACCTGAAGTTACATTCACAGGTGGTCTTGATGTTGCTGTCACATTGGTTTGACCTGAAGTTACATTGACAGGTGGTCTTGATGTTGCTGTTACATTGATTGGACCTGAAGTTACATTGACAGGAGGTCTTGATGTTGCTGGCACATTGATTGGACCTGAAGTTACATTGACAGGTGGTCTTGATGTTACTGTTACATTGATTGGACCTGAAGTTACATTGACAGGAGGTCTTGATGTTGCTGGCACATTGATTGGACCTGAAGTTACATTCACAGGTGGTCTTGATGTTACTGTTACTTTGATTGGACCTGAAGTTACATTGACAGGTGGTCTTGATGTTACTGTTACATTGATTGGACCTGAAGTTACATTGACAGGAGGTCTTGATGTTCCTGGCACATTGATTGGACCTGAAGTTACATTGACAGGTGGTCTTGATGTTGCTGTTACATTGATTGGACCTGAAGTTACATTGACAGGAGGTCTTGATGTTGCTGTTACATTGATTCGACCTGAAGTTACATTGACAGGTGGTCTTGATGTTGCTGGCACATTGATTCGACCTGAAGTTACATTGACAGGTGGTCTTGATGTTGCTGGCACATTGATTGGACCTGAAGTTACATTGACAGGTGGTCTTGATGTTGCTGTTACATTGATTGGACCTGAAGTTACATTCACAGGTGGTCTTGATGTTACTGTTACTTTGATTGGACCTGAAGTTACATTGACAGGTGGTCTTGATGTTACTGTTACATTGATTGGACCTGAAGTTACATTGACAGGAGGTCTTGATGTTGCTGGCACATTGATTGGACCTGAAGTTACATTGACAGGTGGTCTTGATGTTGCTGTTACATTGATTGGACCTGAAGTTACATTGACAGGAGGTCTTGATGTTGCTGGCACATTGATTGGACCTGAAGTTACATTGACAGGTAGTCTTGATGTTGCTTTTACATTGATTGGACCTGAAGTTACATTGACAGGAGGTCTTGATGTTGCTGGCACATTGATTGGACCTGAAGTTACATTGACAGGTGGTCTTGATGTTGCTTTTACATTGATTGGACCTGAAGTTACATTGACAGGAGGTCTTGATGTTGCTGGCACATTGATTGGACCTGAAGTTACATTGACAGGTGGTCTTGATGTTGCTGTCACAATGACTGTACCTGAAGTTACATTCACAGGTGGTCTTGATGTTACTGTTACTTTGATTGGACCTGAAGTTACATTGACAGGTGGTCTTGATGTTACTGTTACATTGATTGGACCTGAAGTTACATTGACAGGAGGTCTTGATGTTGCTGGCACATTGATTGGACCTGAAGTTACATTGACAGGTGGTCTTGATGTTACTGTTACATTGATTGGACCTGAAGTTACATTGACAGGTGGTCTTGATGTTGCTGTTACATTGATTGGACCTGAAGTTACATTGACAGGAGGTCTTGATGTTGCTGGCACCTTGATTGGACCTGAAGTTACATTGACAGGTGGTCTTGATGTTGCTGTTACATTGATTGGACCTGAAGTTACATTGACAGGAGGTCTTGATGTTGCTGTTACATTGATTGGACCTGAAGTTACATTGACAGGTCGTCTTGATGTTGCTGGCACATTGATTGGACCTGAAGTTACATTGACAGGTGGTCTTGATGTTGCTGTCACAATGACTGGACCTGAAGTTACATTCACAGGTGGTCTTGATGTTACTGTTACTTTGATTGGACCTGAAGTTACATTGACAGGTGGTCTTGATGTTACTGTTACATTGATTGGACCTGAAGTTACATTGACAGGAGGTCTTGATGTTGCTGGCACATTGATTGGACCTGAAGTTACATTGACAGGTGGTCTTGATGTTACTGTTACATTGATTGGACCTGAAGTTACATTGACAGGTGGTCTTGATGTTGCTGTTACATTGATTGGACCTGAAGTTACATTGACAGGAGGTCTTGATGTTGCTGGCACCTTGATTGGACCTGAAGTTACATTGACAGGTGGTCTTGATGTTGCTGTTACATTGATTGGACCTGAAGTTACATTGACAGGAGGTCTTGATGTTGCTGTTACATTGATTGGACCTGAAGTTACATTGACAGGTCGTCTTGATGTTGCTGGCACATTGATTGGACCTGAAGTTACATTGACAGGTGGTCTTGATGTTGCTGTCACAATGACTGGACCTGAAGTTACATTCACAGGTGGTCTTGATGTTACTGTTACTTTGATTGGACCTGAAGTTACATTGACAGGTGGTCTTGATGTTACTGTTACATTGATTGGACCTGAAGTTACATTGACAGGAGGTCTTGATGTTGCTGGCACATTGATTGGACCTGAAGTTACATTGACAGGTGGTCTTGATGTTACTGTTACATTGATTGGACCTGAAGTTACATTGACAGGTGGTCTTGATGTTGCTGTTACATTGATTGGACCTGAAGTTACATTGACAGGAGGTCTTGATGTTGCTGGCACATTGATTGGACCTGAAGTTACATTGACAGGTGGTCTTGATGTTGCTGTTACATTGATTCGACCTGAAGTTACATTGACAGGTGGTCTTGATGTTGCTGGCACATTGATTGGACCTGAAGTTACATTGACAGGTGGTCTTGATGTTGCTGTCACAATGACTGTACCTGAAGTTACATTCACAGGTGGTCTTGATGTTACTGTTACTTTGATTGGACCTGAAGTTACATTGACAGGTGGTCTTGATGTTACTGGTACATTGATTGGACCTGAAGTTACATTGACAGGAGGTCTTGATGTTGCTGGCACATTGATTGGACCTGAAGTTACATTGACAGGTGGTCTTGATGTTACTGTTACATTGATTGGACCTGAAGTTACATTGACAGGTGGTCTTGATGTTGCTGTTACATTGATTGGACCTGAAGTTACATTGACAGGAGGTCTTGATGTTGCTGGCACCTTGATTGGACCTGAAGTTACATTGACAGGAGGTGTTGATGTTGCTGTTACATTGATTGGACCTGAAGTTACATTGACAGGTCGTCTTGATGTTGCTGGCACATTGATTGGACCTGAAGTTACATTGACAGGTGGTCTTGATGTTGCTGTCACAATGACTGGACCTGAAGTTACATTCACAGGTGGTCTTGATGTTACTGTTACTTTGATTGGACCTGAAGTTACATTGACAGGTGGTCTTGATGTTACTGTTACATTGATTGGACCTGAAGTTACATTGACAGGAGGTCTTGATGTTGCTGGCACATTGATTGGACCTGAAGTTACATTGACAGGTGGTCTTGATGTTACTGTTACATTGATTGGACCTGAAGTTACATTGACAGGTGGTCTTGATGTTGCTGTTACATTGATTGGACCTGAAGTTACATTGACAGGAGGTCTTGATGTTGCTGGCACATTGATTGGACCTGAAGTTACATTGACAGGTGGTCTTGATGTTGCTGTTACATTGATTGGACCTGAAGTTACATTGACAGGAGGTCTTGATGTTGCTGTTACATTGATTGGACCTGAAGTTACATTGACAGGTGGTCTTGATGTTGCTGGCACATTGATTGGACCTGAAGTTACATTGACAGGTGGTCTTGATGTTGCTGTCACAATGACTGGACCTGAAGTTACATTCACAGGTGGTCTTGATGTTACTGTTACTTTGATTGGACCTGAAGTTACATTGACAGGTGGTCTTGATGTTGCTGGCACATTGATTGGACCTGAAGTTACATTGACAGGTGGTCTTGATGTTGCTGTCACATTGATTGGACCTGAAGTAACACTGGCAGGTGGTCTTGGTATTGCTGTCACATTGATTGGACCTGAAGTTATGTTTACAGGTGGTCTTGATGTTGCTGTCACATTGGTTTGACCTGAGGTTACATTGACAGGTGGTCTTGATGTTGCTGTCACATTGATTGGACCTGAAGTTATCTTGACAGGTGCTGTTGAAGGAAAGGTAAAAAATTAAAATGGTCTTATTTATTCTGGAAATGTTATGACTGCTACTGGAATCTGTCAGTACAGAACATACAGATTACATTGTGTCAAGTTTGTTACATGAATATGTGCTCAGAGTGGTGATATTAATATATTTACATTTGCCTATACAATTCAGTTACAGAAGATGAACGATAATATGTTTCTACGTTGATTGGGCATTGTCATGTAAACTAACATAGCATCATGGTCAGGTCTGGAAAAACTGTTGAATTTGGGCAAATAGTTTGGCTGTCACAGCTTGTTGTGAAATACTCATTAATTACTTATTTGAAATTAATGACATGCCTAACCAGACTTAACCATAATGCACCTTCTTTACTTGACTGGCCTGCCCAGTTCCCAGATCTAACCCCAACGGACCTTCTTTACTTGACTGGCCTGCCCAGTCCCCAGACCTAACCCCAACGGACCTTCTTTACTTGACTGGCCTGCCCAGTCCCCAGATCTAACCCCAACTGACCTTTCTATACTTGACTGGCCTGCCCAGTCCCCAGACCTAACCCCAATGGACCTTCTTTACTTGACTGGCCTGCCCAGTTCCCAGATTTAACCCCAATGGACCTTCTTTACTTGACTGGCCTGCCCAGTTCCCAGATTTAACCCCAATGGACCTTCTTTACTTGACTGGCCTGCCCAGTCCCCAAATCTAACCCCAACTGACCTTCTTTACTTGACTGGCCTGCCCAGTCCCCACCGGACCGGACCCCAGCTCACCATCTTTAAGATGAGATGAGGAACAGGAACATGTCTTCAGCACGAATGTACCATCATTCAAAATAAGTACCAATTGCAAAAGGATGTCATTGCATCAGCATTGACCAACATCCCCATCAAATGTTTTAGACACCCCTCAAACAGTCCATGCCCTGAAGAATCCAGGCTGTTCTGGGGGAACAAGAGGGTCCACCCCATTACTAGAATAAACTGGCCACTGTGTGGTTTGAATTACAGATGTTTGACACTCAGTTAGCGGTGACACCGTAAGACCAGGGTTTGAGTCCGGTTCGCAGCTAAGGGGTGCAATCAGAGGGCCGTGCAATTGGACGACCCAGTCACAGTTTGACCGGGATATTAAAAGAATTCGGGGTGCCTTGCCTGAAGGTGCTCTAGCGCCACTCTGTGGCGGCTTGGGTGCCTGTCAGTTAATAACGGTAGAAGTCTGTATTCGCGGCTGGGCTTATGAGCGAGCCGCGTAATTAGAACCAGAATGGCGTCGGATTCAGTTCGTAGGACACCTCTCTCGACATCGACTGTCCTGAGTCCACTGGAAGCTGCAGCGATGTAGCAGGTCCTTAAGTGATTCATTGGATATCACTAAAGAGGGGGGAATCCTTTATCCATCACCCGCGATCTGCAGACTCTGTGCTTTCTGAATGTGGAACTTATAGCTCAAATGTATGTGGTGTTCCAGACATTTATGACTTGTCTTTTCCAGCAGACTTCATATTCCACACACCCATTGCAATTCAAAGCAATGTGTGACAGTCTTGAACCAGCAGATCCAGTTGAACACAGGAAGTCTCCACCACAGCTATTCATATCAGAACCGAGGACACCATGTGCCTCAGTTGACCTGTGAGGATAAAGTCCATTACCTTTTGTTGTATTGACGCCAACATCTTGGGATATTGCTGTTGTGCTCTGGCCTGATGTTGTCCCCACTAGTCCTGTTAGAAAATGAATAAGAAAAAGGTCAGTTAAGAAAACATTTCAGTCCATTATACTCTATATCCACCATCCTGATACTGAACCAAGATCCATCTAACAGTCACTGCTCTTCTTTCAAACTAGCTATAGTGGTAGATGGTGATTATGTAACCCTTCATGAGCAATTGTTAAGCTAGCGTCAGGTTGAGATTGGAGGCATATATTCACTGCACGCATTACCTGCTAGAAGGAGGAGAATCCTCAGATGCTTCATATCCTGTCCTTCACCTCCTCTTATGTCCCTGTGGAGGAATACAACATAAATTTGTGAACATCTAAACATCAAGCACATCAAATTATGTCACAAACCCAATTAGAATCTGCTGATTTTATAGAATTGGGTACAACAGTTGAATTAAGCTCATGAGGCATTTATAAATGATATATTCAAGAATCAACGGGTATACTGGGCTCTCCGTAAGCATTGGGACAGTCAAGTCAAAACTGCTATTTTTGCTGTACACTTAAGGCATACGAAAATATGATTAAAAGATAAAAGAAGCCAAAGTACAGAATCTCACCTTTTATTTCTGTCTGTTACATGTTTTATCAACTAAGAATAACAGCACTTTCAAAGTTCCATTCCCGCCATTTCCTGCCAGCATAATGATTGGGACGTTTGGCTCACAGGCGTTTCTCATTGAAAAATGTCAAAAAACCTAATCTGTTTCAGGTACATAACTAGGACTACAACTAGTACTAGGTACAAAATGTTATTCGGTCATAATTTACATGCTCATAATCAGAATTTTTAAGACGTTTTTAGTTGTTGGTCATGTTTGGTCCCGTCCCATTCAAGGAACGCTCAATATAAGGGCATTCTTATAACCGGGCTACTGTACATACTAGCTTGGTTCGTTCGTTAGCCTGTTAGTTCGTAGCTAAAAAGTTATTTTCATATTCAGCTGTTTTCATAGAGCAACTGAATGTAGTCACACGAAGCAAAATCATAAAGGAAATCGAAAAGGACTAGTGTTTTTAATGTGATCGTTTTGAGTTGGAGAAACCTAACAACGCTCCATTATCAGCATCCACAGTGAATAAAATAAAACACAATTTTGACTTCTTTAAACATGAAGAAAATCATGTCACTACCAAAGTTGACCAATCACCCATACAATGGCGTTGAGTTCGGTTATTAGACCCAAACAACCCAATTCGCCAGATACTGGTGTCCTGATATATTAACACGGCGTTGCGGTCGGGTACTTTACCCAGGCCTTTAAATGCACAGGGTGATAAACAGACCATATCGGCTCGACGCAGATCTAAATATAATGGGATCATGTCTCTGAATCTTGTGTATCTCTTTCCATATTGTCTCTGCTTTGTGTGCTCTAACAACGTGGCCCATTACGGACACTCCCTTCCCATTCTATTCAGTACTTTGATGTGCCCATTGGAACTCATCCCATTAGAACTCATCCTTAAAAAACACCATTATCTCTTCGCTACCGTCACAGTCACAACGGAACTGAAACAAAAACATCGGGAAACTTTTTATGCTAAATCAAACACACATCACTCTATTTACTGTCACGTGACGCTAAATAAACAATAACCTGTTATTCAACGGAACTATTTCTACAAGGACCTGAATTAGTTATATTCCAATAGAATTGTTTAAAAACCATGTCAGCAGCTGTTTTTAAATGTAGGCTTCTCATTTAAACTATTTAGTAAATAAAGAAATTAAACACTTGGCCTCTATTTTAAGGTCCTCTCGTCGTTTTGTTTATACGTGTCATAAAATGTTAACTAACAACGCTTCTTTTTGGGTCATTTATTACTTGAAAAAGACATTCTCAATATTTCCCCCCATTTAAATAAACGATCAATGACATGATGACATGGACTTGAAGAGAGCTTCCGTCATTTTATTATGGACTCTGATGTGGGACATCCTAATGGTTTAGGAATGACTGCATGACTCCAACTGAGTCATCAAGAGGAATCAGCCTTTGAACCTGCAGTGAAGAAGACAACTGAATATCCTTGAAAATTCAACCCTAACCCAAACGTCTATTTCATACCTTCCATGACCTCTCTCCCCATCTCAAAACGAATTGGACAAAAAGGTCAGGTGGGATTCTGGTAATCAATCTGGCCTGGTCTCACTGGCGGAGCCAGGTATCCGACACGGCCAAGCCAAACCTAGCCATATGTGTATTCCTAAAGCATAACGTGGTTTTCAGACAGCCCAACCACACGAAAACAAAAAAATTGCGGCACGTGATTAAGCACAGCATTTCTCTGATACTCGTCTACATTTATTAAATGAGAAAATATAGAATATATCATATCAGTGTTTCCTATCTGACGCGTAAGATGGTATGTGATGACATTGCATGAGTTTGAAATATCTGAAACGTTTGTTTTTTAAGTTTAAAACGAAACGCAACGTATTGTCCATCTACACACGACGACACTAAACACGCACCTTCATCTATAAATACACATTCCTCGCAGCTTCCCAAACTCCTCTAAGGACGTGTTCGCAAATACCTTTCCATAACAGCAAACGCACTGATAATCATCCCCACCACACAGTCAATCCTCTCAAGCAGGAGGTTCTGTACAATCACCATCTTGTCAAAACATCCTCGTCCCACTATTATAAGCGGAGATTGGATGTCATCAGGATTAAGCCTAGAGTTATAACAATACTGTAAATACAATAATGTAAACACTGTCATGTACCGTTGCCTAGGGCTGCGTTTTAATCAAATCCGTCATGGCGGTGTTTCTGTTATTTATTTACAAATATTAATAGTGTTTCCACACGTCTAATAAATTAGAGAGGTTGGTCTCACAAAGTACATAACCGTGCGGAGTATCAGAAACTACTGTTCAATATGATGATAGTCCAATATGTATTATGTTGCATTATCCTGCTTCATTCAAATGTCTGTCATGCCGTTCATTTTACAGAACCAGTCTCTTTATAAAGTCTGGTAAATAGCGCAAACGTGCCAACATCAGTTTGCATATATAGATTTATGAATGTCATATTTTGGAATAACAACAAACTAATCAAGACAATTCAATGACCCCTAATTTTACCTGAGAATAAATAGCGCTATATCCAAAATGTTGTGTCAGCTAGGAGTTGCGGTAAAGTCCAAAAGTCAAATGAGAAACTATCCTTAATTAAATAACGTCTCCTCCTTGCTGTCTGAGAACTGAAGATGCACTCAAGTATCTGTCTAGGGGAGGTTTTGTATGACAGCAAGGAAAGAGGCAGTTCTGGTGGGACTTGTTTTGCTGCTGCTATTCTTAAAAGTTGCTTCACTTTCAGAATTAAATCCACTTGACGAGGCTAGAAGTAGGCATCGCAGTAATAGTAAACTTTGTGTACGATCGCTTTTAGTAGAATGTTGACAGTGCAAAGCCCACACGGTGATGGGAGGGCAAATAACGTGCGACAGATACCGAATGCATCAAAATTGGTGCCAAATCGGAGAGATGCCGGATTCTGTAAGCAATGATTTAACCAGTTGTTGTAGGTCCTCTGCACAAAAACATACGACATCATCAAACACGATCAGTGAGGAATGTGGACGTCCGTATTTACACAAATATGACCGGACACGATGGACCTACTGGACAGGGAAACGGGACAGGAAATAATCCACATCCCTTTTTGCCAAATCATAGACCCCAGAACAGTTCTATCATCCATGTTTGGACTTATTACTGATCCGGACACGTTGACTTTTGAATAATTTTTAAACATAGTAAATACAAAAATGAAAAGGTGTGTGTGTTTCTGTGTTACTTCTGTAAATTATATTGTAGTGAATTTAGATGTTGTGTGTGAGAAGTGTCATACTAGCTGGTTGGGTTAATGACCTGCAACCCCGACAAACATCTGCAGTGTCAGCGCACCTATATAATCTCATCTACTTATAGCTTCAAACAAATAAAGCACTTGTTGTATTAAACATGTACTTCATTCCACCTTATGGTTGACGCTCCCGGACTGCAGTCACACACTCCCCGACTGCGGCCACACACTCCCAAACTGCGGCCACACACTCCCAGACTGCGGTCACAATCCTACACTTACCGAGCTCTCTGCAAAGCAGAGATTTGTTTTAATCTACGTTAAGCTCAGTAGAGCACCACCGCCCTTTCCCTTGGCGGTGTCTCACAGACGAATCGATAATTAAATTACTGGACAACATTTTTTATTATCATTGTTATCGATTATATCAGCCAGTTGTGGCTGTTCAGGTGTACGAGGATGTGGGCGTGGGTTCGTTGAGTCCCTCACACGATCGCTCCGCCTCCGCTTTAGACCAAATAGGTGTCACACCGATGGTAGCCTTTGAGAGAGCGGTGTATCCCCCTCTGCAAATCAGATCAAATAGGGTACTTTAGGCTACCTGAAACATTTAATTTAAATATTTTTATTGAAGGAACTAACAGACAGGAAATCACGGGCTGCGCTTTCATCTTTTTATTCTTAAATGAAAAAAATACAGACATTAAACAATGGAATTAAAAGTATGGGGTGCCGAATGTAATCGGTTAAAATTTTTTTGATGATACATTTTCAACATTTAGCTCACTTTCCTCTCATTTAGCGTATTTTCCTCACATTTGAGACATAAATTATATATATATATATTATATATATTATTTCTAAATGTTAAATGTAAATGTTATATCTAAATCTAAATGTTAAATCTAAATCTAAATGTTAAATGTTAAATCTAAATGTTATATCTAAATCAAAATTTTAAATATAAATCTAAATGTTCAATTTATATCTACATTTTAAATGTTAAATCTAAATATTATATCTAAATCTAAAATATATATCTAAATGTTAAATGTTAAATCTAAATGTTATATCTAAATGTGTGGCCAAGTGTAAAGCTAAATATTCAGATATAGATATAACATTTAGATATACATTTAACATTTAGATTTAGATATAACATTTAGATTTAACATTTAGATTTAGATATAACATTTAGATTTAACATTTAGATATAATATATATACATATATATATATATATATATATATATATATATATATATATATATATATATATATATATATATATTCTGTTTCAAATGTGAGGAAAATGCACTAAATGTGAGGAAAGTAAGCTAAATGTTGAAAATGTATCAGCTAAAAAATTGTAACCGAACTTTTACATTCGGCACCCCATATAAAAGAACGTAGGCTACAGACAACCAGAATGTTTACAATGTTGAGTGAATTAACATCTACAAATAAAATGTATTGTCGCAGCAAGCTCCCCCCCCCCAATACTCCAGCCACCCTTCACTTCTTGGTGAAGTGTCAGCAGGATCCGCCAATAAGCATGGTCGTGGGAAGATGATTGGATCAGGGGGTGCTGAGCCAGTCCAAAACACGGGCGTGGCCCTGGATCAGAACCGAATGTGGGAAGGTGTTTAGTACATAGCGTGGGAATGTAAGAATAATGTGAGAATATATATCGTGATGTCAGCCATTGTCTCTTGTTCTGTCAGTATAGTCTAGTTTCTAGGGATGTCATTGTTTTCCATTGTAGATTTTCTGGAGTGGGTACAGCAATCCTGAATTTATTTTAATTTGTGACATGCACCCCATCCTTATGTTGAGTGAGGCCTGGCACAGGTATATGTGAATGCCAACAGACATTCCTGACAGCAGACAGGTGACACTGGGCTGCTGGGTGACAGGTTCAGACAGGTGACACTGGGCTGCTGTGGCCTCTCTGAGAATGCCATGTCCAGTTTTGCCCACCCACTTCTCCATCATTCACCACCCGTCTAATGATGCTGAGAGATTATCTGAATATTACCCTGTTAGGAATGGATTTGTTGTATCTATTTGATAAGACAGTGCTGAACAATAGTCGGTTTGTCTGTCCTTCTCCTCCTCTGTCTTTCTTTATTAATTCAATAGTCTTTGACAAATGGAACCCAAACAGAGAGTGTGTGAATGTGTGTAAATAGCGTAAATAAATTGCAGTCCAACATTCCTGGCTTCACTCATACCTCACCAACCAGACCCACTACATCTCCCTCAATGACACTCATACCTCACCAACCAGACCCACTACATCTCCCTCAATGACACTCATACCTCACCAACCAGACCCACTACATCTCCCTCAATGACACTCATACCTCACCAACCAGACCCACTACATCTCCCTCAATGACACTCATACCTCACCAACCAGACCCACTACATCTCCCTCAATGACACTCATACCTCACCAACCAGACCCACTACATCTCCCTCAATGACACTCATACCTCACCAACCAGACCCACTACATCTCCCTCAATGACACTCATACCTCACCAACCAGACCCACTACATCTCCCTCAATGACACTCATACCTCACCAACCAGACCCACTACATCTCCCTCAGTGGCCATAATTCAAATTCCGCTGCAGTCACACAGGGTGTCCCCCAGGGCTCTGTTCTTGGCAACACAGACCGTTAAATCTTAATTCTTTCACCTCCACAATATTGCCAAACTAAGGGCATCCCTCTCCCGTATCGCCGCTGAACCTTCATACATGCGTTCATCTCCTCCAAGTCAGTAAGAGAAAGAGAAACAGAAAGAGAGAGCAAGGGGGTGTACAAGAAAACGCCTTGACCTGTGTAAGAACAATGGTTCAGTTGAACCTTTTGCAGTTCTGGAATGTTGAGTCAGAATGTTCTGTCTGGAACTGATGGTTAGAATAGAATGGCTGCTCAGTAACATACCAGTCCACACCTCTGTTACATAGAAAACATAGCTATTCAATTACTGCAATTACTACACTGTTCAAAAAAACGAAAGGAACACTTAAATCACACATCGGGTCTCAATGAACAAAATATATTTAAGATCAAAATCTGCACAGTACATTGTGTAAATCCTTGAGAACAAAATGACATAACAACGGTCAATGGAAATGAAAATCACCAACCGATTGTGGGCTGGATACACCGATCAGCCATAACATTATGAACAGTGACAGGTGAAATGAATAACACTGATCATTTCGTTATCATGGCACCTGTCAGTGGTGGGATGTATTAGACAGCAAAGTGAACATTCTGTCCTCAAAGTTGATGTGTTAGAAGCAGATAAATGGGCAAGCATAAGGATCTGATCGAATTTAATAAGGGTTATGTTGTGATGGCTAGATGACTGGGTCAGAGCATCTCTAAAACTGCAGCCCTTGTGGGGTGTTCCCAGTCTGCAGTGGTCAGTACATATCAAAAGTGGTCCAAGGAAGGAAAAGTGGTGAACCGGCGACAGGGTCATGGGCAGCCGAGGCTCATTGATGCATGTGGGGAGTGAAGGCTGGTCCGTGTGGTCCGATCCAACAGATTAGATACTGTAGCTCAAATTGCTGAAAAAGTGAATGCTGGTGCCAGCCCAGTGGAGGAGTGGTGAAGAGAGTTCAACACGTGTTCCGCCCAAGGCAGGAACTCCGCCACTCCCCAGGCCGGTCCTGGCAGTAGGACCGAAGGAACCTGCCCACCTCTTGATTAACGCGTTAGATTGGGGATGGTAGCCCGAGGTCAGGCAGACTGAGACCCCCAGTTTGTGCATGAACGCCTTCCACACCCTGGACGTGAACTGGGGACCCCGGTCAGACACAATGTCCTCGGGCACCCCATAGTGCCGGAAGACGTGTGTAAACAGGGCCTCCGCGGTCTGTAAGGCCGTGGGAAGGCCGGGCAGAGGCAAGAGGCAGCAGGACTTGGTCCACAACGACCAGGATGGCCCTGTGAAGGGGGGAGATCAGTTAGGAAATCAACGGACAGGCGGGACCATGGTCGTTGTGGAATGGGAAAGGGGTGCCTTACTCTGGGCGCACACCGAGCAGGAAGAGACATACACCCTCACGTCCTTGGCTAAAGCGGGCCACCAGTACTTACCGGCCAGGGCACGCCCTGTTGGCCCGATACCAAGATGACCGGAGGAGGGAGATGTATGCGCCCAGTAGATGAGTCGTCACGGACAGACAGCGGCACATACGTGCGACCCTCAGGGCATGCGGGCGGAGAGGGCTCGTCACGCTGCGTTCGAGCGATGTCACCGTCCAATTCCCACACCACTGGCGCCACGATGCACGACTCCGGGAGCACGGGAGCATCATCCACTGGCCTCTCCTCCGTGTCATGCTGGCGGGACAGCGCGTCGGCCCAGACGTTCTTACTCCCCGGCCTGTATGTAAGAGTAAACACAAACCGGGTGAAGAACATAGCCCACCTTGCCTGGCGAGGGGTAAACCTCTTCGCTGCCCGCATGTACTCCAGGTTTCGGTTGTCCGTCCAGACGAGGAAAGGGTGTTTAGCCCCCTCTAACCAGTGCCGCCACGCCGACAGAGCTCGAACCACGGCCAGCAGCTCACGATCACCTATGTCGTAGTTCCGCTCCGCCGCACTGAGCTTCTGGGAGAAGAAGGCACAGGGACGGAGCGTGTTACGACTCCCCGTCCGTTGGGAGAGGATGGCACCGAGCCCACAGTCGGACGCGTCCACCTCCACGATGAACTGGAGCGACGGGTCGGGATGGGCCAGGACCGGAGCGGTGGTGAAACAAACGCCCGCTCCGCCTCCGCGATCCACCGCAACCGGGTCGCCCCCCCCTTCAGAAGGGAGGTGATCGGAGCCGCGACCTGGCTAAAGCCCCGGATAAACCTCCTGTAGTAATTTGAGAAGCCTAAGAATCGTTGTACTCCCTTAACCGCCGTCGGGGTCGGCCAATTACATACAGCGTCAATGTGATGCTCCTCCATAGCCACACCCGTACCCCAGGAAGGACACAGACAATTGGAAGAACAGACACTTCTTGGCCTTCACATACAGGTCATGCTCCAGCAGTCTAACAAGCACCCTGCGCACCAACGAGACATGCTCAGCGCGGGTAGCCGTGTAAATCAAGATGTCATCGATATACACCACCACGCCCTCGCATAACCTGAACATGTCCCTGAACACATCGTTGATGAAGGATTGAAAGACTGAAGGGGCATTCATCAAACCGTACGGCATCACTAAATACTCCTAGTGGCCAGAGGTCTTCCACTTGTTCCCCTCCTGGATACCCACCAGGTTATAGGCGCTCCTGAGGTCTAACTTGGTGAAAAAGCGGCCCCGTGCATCTTCTCCACCTACGCAGAGATCAGAGGAAGAGGGTAGCGGAACGGGATGGTGATCTTGTTGGTGAGTCATGTTCACAAAAAAGAAACTTGAGGAGACCTGTGACTTGGAGGGCCTAATGTACCACTGTTCCAACGCCTCTTCACCGCTCCGTCAGTGGTCTGTGTGGTGGTAATACAGTGGCAGTAGCCTTGGAAAAAACCCCAGCCAAGTCCCTGTATTCGGGGGCAAATGACAGGGTCATGGAGAGACAAGCAGGGTGGGACCCTTGGTGTGCCATACGGCGGTGGCCCACTCCCGGGCTTTCCCGGACAGGCAGGAGACGAGCGAGGAGATCTTCTGGGCGTCTGTCGGCGCAGCATGGAACGCCTGGAGTGCGATGTCGACCTGCAGCAGGAAACACTGGCGACACAGCCTGAGGTGGCGCCAACAAGGCCGGTGTTGCGAGGCTCTGCTGGCTCAGCTCTAGGCACTGTACCAAAACGGTGTCCATCGCGGCCTAGGCTGACCAGCGTAGGTGAGCTTTCCTACACTAACTCCGCAACACTGGCCTCACCTTCGGCTCCCCTTTGCTCCATATTGTATTCAGGGTGTGTTATTCTGTCAGGTTCGAATGGAAATGAGGAGCAGAAAGACAAAGTCATACTTGTTCACTGTATTTAATAGATAGATAAATGGCGTAGCCTGACAATGCTCTTAGCAGGCGAGACAATAACACACAAAGACAGGGGAAGCAGAGGGAACATATATACTGGGGGGAATGATGAGGATGAGAACAAGGTGCGCTAAACAAGACAACAGGTGATATTAATGAATGAGGTGGGCGTTGGTGTTAGAAGACCGCTGGAGCCTGCCTGCTGCAGGGGGAGGAGAGGCAGCAGAGGGGGCAGTCGTCACAATGACAGAGGAAATTTCGAGATCTTTCCAGATCTAGAATGTGGCCTTGAGTGTGTGTACGCTCTTTCACATGTTGAGTGAGATCAAAAGTGTCAAGTATTGCAAAAAGTTATTTGGCATTATTGTCTGTACTATTATCTATGTGGATGTAAGAATCCCCTGCAATAATAAACAAGTTATAATCAACTGATATAACACAGAGTAGTTCAGCAAAATCGTCAATAAAAGTTGCAGAATATCGTGGAGGTCTGTAAATGGTTAAAAACTAAATTCTGGGGGTACCCTTCAATGTAAAACAGAGGTATTCAAAAGAAATAAAATGACCTAGTGTATTTTCTTTGCACTGGAATGTTTCTTTGAACAGGGCAGCCACTCCTCCTCCTTTCCTACCATTTCGACACGTATTCATATAGACACATTATTCAGGTGCTGTCTGGTTAAGAATAGTAGCACTACAATCTACTGTTTATAGCCACCTTCTGTTATAGCCACGTTTCAGTGAGAAACATAAAATCTAGGTTGTAGGATATTATAATGACATTTACCAAGAATGATTTGTTGGCGAGAGATCTGATATTAAGTAAAGCCAGTTTAATAGATATAATAGGGGTTCCTGGACGAGTAGGTTGATGTGTTACAGTTAACAGATTAGACAGGTTTTATTATAATTTGCACGATTCCTTCTATTTCTAATCAACACAGGAGTAGAGATACTGGGTCCTAGCTTATAATCAAAACAATCAGCATTGCTATTTCCACAATAGCAGGGACCGAAGCACATTACTGAGTATATTCTGTGCTCTGTGGAAATAAAGGACAAGGTTGTTAACGATGTGGCTGTTGTCTAAGCAATCGTTTTACATGAGGGAGAGGAGTGGGACATAGGGAAAGATGAGCTCTCCTCTCTTTGGTTAGAACTAGCTCCCTGATTGGTGAGTGTGGTGGGGGAGGGGGGGGTGAGTGTGGTGGTGGGGGGGGGGGGGTGAGTGTGGTGGGGGGGGGGGTGAGTGTGGTAGCACATGGAGGTCTGTGTGACCCTCCAAGGACATGCCTCCCCAGACCATCACTGACCCACCGCCAAACCGGTCACACTGATTCACAATCGTTTATGCTTCCTAACTGGACCTAACTGGACAGACTGATATTCCTGAAGTATAATTGACCTGGTGTTGTACTGGGATGATTACCTGTTCCTTCCATTTTTTTGTGTTTACAGCAGTTCGGCCAACTTGAGCAAAAAAAGTCTGTGGAAAGTAAAATTGTTAAAAGAAAAAATGATTTCTAAAATCGATCAACATATACTCTTCTCAACAACGTGTCACAATTAAATGTGTGGGTTCTCTGACCTTTCTCATGTAGACGGGTGACTGGGAGGGCTTATTTTCATACACCTGTGCCGTGAAACGAAACGTAATGAAAGCCCACTTAAGAGTTGCTAATCACTCAGATGAAATTGGAAATACATACAACAGTTGTAAGATGTATAGCAATTGTAACAATACGATTTGGTACATTTGAATTTGTAGTGGATGCCAATTATTGTGAAACATCAAGGAAAATAATTATTTCTTGATTAATAATGTCTTTTCACAAAACATGGTACTTCAGTCCAAGGTTACATTTCAGGGTGATATCAAAATATTAAACAACAATTATATTTTCACAGCATTTTTGCATATATTTATAATGGGTGCTAATAAATCTATAGTGGATATAAAGTCTACACACCCCTGTTAAAATGCCAGGTTTTTGTGATGTAAAAGAAAGAGACAAAGATAAATCAATGTCAGAACATTTTCCACTTTTAATGTGACCTATAATGTGAACAATTCAATTGGAAAACAAACTGACATTTTTGAGGAATAAAAAAATAAAACTCAATAATAACCTGGTTGAATAGACCCTTGGGTCATAGGCTGGAATACACCATACAAGGGTATTTTATAGGATAAATCTTTCTTACAATTGTCTGTGTAATAGTGTGCTATGAACACTGACCACCTCCTGTGTGACCTGGCATGTGTTAACTCTGTAATTATTGGAGATCATGTAAGAACAATGGAAGATCAACATTTTCGACTCATGCTCATTAAAGATTCTCCCCTGACTTGTTGGTTTAAAGACTCTGTTCATGGATAAAAAATGAACAGAAGCTAACAGAAGAGATCTGGTAGAACACACAGGCATAGTGGAGGTTTAGAATGACACATTATGGAATATAAAGTAATAACTACTCTATATGTTTGAGTACATTGTATGTAATAGAAACATTCCATTTGTCTTGATCACACCATAGATGTTAAGAAATTATTTTCCAACAACTTGTTAACTCAGAACTGGAGAAGCCTCACTGGGAAGGATTATTGTTTAATTTCATTGTCGAAATCACCTGCAGCACTGAAGTAAATTCTGCTGTCTCAGTCCTTGTCACTGAAAACCCTCAAGGACAGTTCAATAGGATGTACATTTTTTGAATGTTCAGACTGAATGAATTGAAGTGGTATTTTATGTTTGCTCAGTTACGTGTCTGTCCTCCTCAGAGAAAGTACGACTGATGCCATGCTGGTGTTTGCGCTGCATTTTTTAAAATAATGTGTTTATTTTATTTTACATTTTGACATTAAGGACATTTGTGTTGGTCAGTGTCCATTTTGTTAATTACATGTATTTTGATTTTATGTTGTTAAACAATAACTCGTGGGAAAGTCCAAGGGGAATGAACACTTACAGTAAATCAGATCAGTTTACAGTAAGTAACCCGTTTACAGTTCTGAAAGTCTGAACAATTGGTGCCAACATGGATTGACTCAGCTCTGGCAGTACTGAGGCCAGCTTCCCTAATGTTCAAGAACAAGGTCAAGTGGTGTCACAAATGTCATTTACGGCCGTTTTCATTCTTCCTCCTCCTTCTCTGCTTCGTCACCTCTTATACTTATTCTTCCTCTTGCTCTCTGATCTTCCAAAATACAGGTGAGCTCACCTGTAACCCGTTTTATTCATCCAGGCATCCAGACAGTGTGTTTTTATGCTGGTCAGTGTTTACTACTAGACAACTGTTGGTGGAAAAATGATTTGAGTTTGGTATTTTGTTTTTCACATGACAACAAGGAGACAACTGTGCATTGCAACTGTGCATTTTTTTAAATTCAACTGGAATATGTGTGGGGACAGGTGAATAATCCTTATGGGTTAGGTAGATTCCTTCTGGGACTTTGGCCACTCATTTTGGGTATATCATTCACTTTACCAGTTTTAGCAATGTTATCGATTCTGTAAAACTATGTACCCTTCTCCACAACAGACATTATGGTACACACCCCAAAACCTGGAAGACCTTGATCCCTGTTTATGAAGCTGCCATTCATCACTTTGAGGCAATTATCTGCTCACTTCCATAACATTTAAGGGTGTGCCATGGTGGTGGTTGATAATAGCATACCAAAGGCGTGGCATG
Source organism: Esox lucius (assembly GCF_011004845.1). Classification (NCBI taxonomy): domain Eukaryota; kingdom Metazoa; phylum Chordata; class Actinopteri; order Esociformes; family Esocidae; genus Esox; species Esox lucius. Next base: position 20,800,698 of record NC_047593.1, read on the forward strand.
AACTGTGAGACAGACCAAAATAAGTTTCTGTTTCCCCATGACCTGAATTTACATATCGGTGTGAAAATCTTCTCACTCAAACAACATCTAGATACTCCATGAGGGACAATGGAGCGAACAGGTTTAACTGTCACAGTTACACCAAAGGTAAAATATTTGAACAATGGACTTCCAAAAATCTGCCCTCACTAGTTCTTGTAAACCTTGGTGGACTGGTGGTTCCAGCTGATACAAAATAGTAGTATTTCAGTTTCAAATGCCAAATCAGTGGTGACCTGAACCAACCGGAGCTGTGCCAAAAAATACTTTTGCGAAGAAACTGCCTTTCCAGTGACAACACTGTGGAACCTGACACAACTCAGATCCCACCATGCAGAGAGGCTGGTAGGACCAAGCAGCTGGCAGCACAGGCATCAGACACCAAGACTGTAACAGACAACAGACATCCCTTTTACCCTTACACCACAACAGACACAAAGAATCACTGACCAGTCTGTCAGTCATCCGGCCACATCGTCCCATTCTCATTTCCACCGGTCAGATGAACGTCCTCCGTGTTTCTGTGTCCAGTGGGAAGGAAAAGGTGGGTGGATGAGCCAACGCTAATTAGCATTACCACAGTGCCTGAAAGTTTACAGGATCATAGCTAGCAATTGGGCTGACATTAGTTACTTTATCTCAGCTTAAGTTTATAAAGGCCTGAACAATTTATTTTAAAATGTTTAGTAAATACAGTCACACGTTTTTGTCCATTATTTTATTTAACCTTGATATAAACTGGAAGGCATTAAGGTCTCTTTCTACTGACAGGTGGATAAGGACACAATACAATAATATGACCTTTCTATATTCAGCCTCAAAGTCTCTCTATTCTCTCTCACACAGAAAACGCACAAAAACCTGTTCTATGTGCATAGAAGTTATGGCCTTTAATTCTCATTGTTGAGGCATTGCGTTACAATGCACAGGTACGTCAACATTTTGATCTCACAACTGGCTGCTGTTATTCTTGGGTCCTGTCCACCCCCTTTTAGAGACCTGCCCAGCTTGCTCTTGTGCCTTGTCATTCCTTCATCATTATGGTTGTTGGGGAATGTTAATCAGGGAGATGAGAACCATGTTTAATTTTATTCAACCTCACTGTTAATCAGGATGATGAGAACCATATTTAATTTTATTCAACCTCACTGTTAATCAGGGAGATGAGAACCATGTTTAATTTTATTCAACCTCACTGTTAATCAGGGAGATGAGAACCATGTTTAATTTTATTCAACCTCACTGTTATTCAGTGAGATGATGCATGACAGCCCAACCTCAGTGTGCCTGGCCTTTATATCAGCAGGTTGGTATCAGACTTGTTTAAAAGTCCGTTTTAGGCTAATGGCCCTTAAAAGGGTTCTGGGCGTCACTCATCTCAGATCGAAGCCACCAAACATTGAAATGAATTGCAAGAGACTCTTAAGCTTGACTCCTCCCACCTCCCCCCCAATAAAATCAAGTCTCTATCTGACAGATGTGGCTCAGGCTGCTGCCTCCACTGCATGTGAGCACTCTGAATCAGGCTCGCTGGCCTTTCCTGAGACATAAATCATGCAGAAATATGGGGAAAAGACATATTTAGAATATTAGGAATGACATAAAACCTGAGGTATCAACTTGCTGAGATAATTTAATTGAGGGAACCTCAGTCTTTTCTGTGATATGGAGTGGTCTTGGATTCATATACTCTATGTTAGATCATTAACTGCGCGTGAACGTCTACAGTTGGGCGTGTGGGAATACCTGTCCTCCCACCTGACATTTCAGAGGACCTTTCCCCCACCCAGAAATCTCGTAAAATATCTGTAGAGGAATGACATGAGTCAGACTGATGTTTTCTTGATGTCAGGCACATTTCTAACACACGCTGAGGGACTCTTCTGGAGGTGTCAAAATAATGGCTCTCACCCGCAAATATCAGTAGAAGGTATTTCCAGTTGAGGTCATAGTCTTTCATCAAAAGCCCAGGTCTAAATTCTCTGTCTAGTGTCCCTGCCTCCACCCACTAGAACACCACCTAGTGCAGGTAAGAATGGAGGAGGGAGTGGTTGCTTGGCAACCGGATCATTAATGACACTAAGATGAAAGGAGGTGTTTTTGCTTTCAAATGAGGGTTGTGCTTTTGAGAACGGGTTCATGCCTACAAAGTGACTTCACCATAAACACTGTGCCAGTAAAATCAGGGGGTGGAAATCCTGACACTACAACAAACCAAAATGTGACAATGTTTTCAGAGCAGTAGGGAAATATGTAGTTTGGAAGAGCCCTTCATTCCTCCCATTTGGATTTACAAAGGTGCTTTTTAACTATTATATGTGTTTTAGACTGCGACAAGAGTTGATGTTATATTCTAGTTGTTTACAACTTTGCTCTGACTATGGAGATTTTCTAAGATAGGTAAAACAACTACAGTGTGAAAATTCTTTTTTTTAATTAATTCATCCCAACAAGGAGTTTGCCAGTTTTTTTTAAATGTTATATTCGTTTATAGTTTGGCTAAAAAGGGAAGAACACATCTTTGTAACTGCAGTCCCCAAATAGAACTTAAATAGATGTTCTAACCAAGATTCCACCCTGAATGCAGGTTGAATGGAAACGCTGTCCCACAGTAGACTGCACTCAGTGTTTACACTCCCCTATCGCCCAGCTTTGTTCTGTGACTGGGGAGTTCTATTCTCTCCATGTTACTGTTAAAAACAACACAGTTGACCTACAGGTTGGAGTCTGGTGATTTCTGAACAGGCCTAAGTAGCGACGTCATGGGGTTAGTGACCGTCGCGCGTTGTGTGTCTTGGACGTGTCCGTTCAAAAGCTACGGAAAAGATTCTGCGTCATATTCTCTCGGGTGATCTAAACATGCCCCCTGAGACTTAAGGCGCTGGCAAAATATGGGAACTGACAGATTAGTCAGCCACCACAGGAGGGCCCATTTGGGTTGGGTCCCACTGTTCTCCAAAGGGCTCTTACCAGGACTGTCAAAACTTGATTCTTCAGAAGTTGGCTCCCACACGGCTTTATTTTCGCAGGGCTTTATGATGCATCTGACTGTTCCTTTTCTTTGTGTTCCCGGAAAACCGTCCACCTCTACAGATCCACTTTCAGGAAGCCTTTTATATCTGATGTTATCAAATACTGTGGTGTGGAGGTCTGTCAAAGCCAACCAGTGAACTCTCCAGTATGGCAGGAATGTAATTCAAGACAGCTGACACTCAAACGATATTCACACTGATGTGTTCCTCTGCCTCCAGCCTTGTTCAAAACAATAAATGACCATACTAGGAATCTGAGGCATGGCTTAACGGCTCTTTTGTCCGATTCCAATAGAATCTACAGTATGATATTATTACACAACAGTATTCCTTATCTTTTCCAGAAACTATTTTATATCAGTTTTCAGAAACTATTTTAGATATAAAAACAGACAGTGAAATAAGGGAAGGATCTCTGCACACAGGATCAATGCAGTTTTAAATGTATTGATCTACCGGTATACTGACCCTGATCAGAAAATATATATATATATATAAAAACAGAACATTTAACAGAGTTGTTCCATTTGTTTCCTAGGAACAATTCACTCCCCCCATCTGACTAATTGAGATGTTCAGTTCTGTTCACTTCTGTAGAGTTTCTCTCTGAACCCTTCTGTTTCCACGACAACAGAGTACAGGATAAAGCATTGAATCTGACTTGGGCGGGAAGGACACAATCACTGATCATCTTCTGCCTACACAGGAATGCCGTTCTCCAACCCTGCTCCTGGAGAGCTCCTGTCCTGGTTGTCCTCACCTCAACCCTGCTCCTGGAGAGCTCCTGTCCTGGTTGTCCTCACCTCAACTGTAACGGTCCCAGCCTGATGGGACCGTTCCGCTTCGTGTTTTCTGTTTGTCCTTGACTTGTCTTGTCCTTGTTTGGTCCTTCCTGTACTTCTTTCTGTTTATCAGTCTATTCCTTTCACCTGTGTTTAGCCCCCACCTGTTTCTGTTCTCCTTGTTACTCTGTGTATTTAGTTCAGCCATGTTCTCCCAGTCCTTGTTGGTCATTGTTCCATGTCTGTCAATGTATGTGGTGAGTGGTTTGTTTTGGTTGAGACCTTGTGTTTCGTTTAAAGGTTTCAAATGCTTGTTATTGTTTCAAATGCTTGTTATTTTCAATAAAAAACCCATAACATTGACTGCCACTCTGCTTGTGCCTGGTTCCTTCAATCTCCACCACTAAACCAACCCTGCTCCTGTCCTGGTTGTCCTCACCTCAACCCTGCTCCTGTCCTGGTTGTCCTCACCTCAACCCTGCTCCTGTCCTGGTTGTCCTCCCCTCAACCCTGCTCCTGTCCTGGTTGTCCTCCCCTCAACCCTGCTCCTGTCCTGGTTGTCCTCCCCTCAACCCTGCTCCTGTTCTGGTTGTCCTCACCTCAACCCTGCTCCTGTCCTGGTTGTCCTCCCCTCAACCCTGCTCCTGTCCTGGTTGTCCTCACTTCAACCCTGCTCCTGTCCTGGTTGTCCTCACCTCAACCCTGCTCCTGTCCTGGTTGTCCTCACCTCAACCCTGCTCCTGTCCTGGTTGTCCTCACCTCAACCCTGCTCCTGTCCTGGTTGTCCTCACCTCAACCCTGCTCCTGTCCTGGTTGTCCTCATCTCAACCCTGCTCCTGTCCTGGTTGTCCTCCCCTCAACCCTGCTCCTGGAGAGCTCCTGTCCTGGTTGTCCTCATCTCAACCCTGCTCCTGGAGAGCTCCTGTCCTGGTTGTCCTCACCTCAACCCTGCTCCTGGAGAGCTCCTGTCCTGGTTGTCCTCACTCCAACCCTGCTCCTGGAGAGCTCCTGTCCTGGTTGTCCTCACCTCAACCCTGCTCCTAGAGAGCTCCTGTCCTGTTTGTCCTCACTCCAATCCTGCTCCTAGAGAGCTCCTGTCCTGTTTGTCCTCACTCCAACCCTGCTCCTGGAGAGCTCCTGTCCTGGTTGTCCTCACCTCAACCCTGCTCCTGGAGAGCTCTTGTCCTGGTTGTCTTCACTCCAACCCTATATATATGAAAGTTAAAATGCTGCCGCTTCTGTATTGAACCACCAGGCGGCAGCATTTTGCTACTTACAGCCATAGCCTCATTACCAATCATTAAGATTTTCATGCAAGCTCCTTGAAAGCAAGTCCTGGTCAAGAACGCGGCAGACATAGTGTAAAGCACCATTTGGAAGATTATGAGAGTAAAGGATAATCTATAAAAACGATAAGACTCGTACACGAGACAGCATACGAAACTCAACTACACCAGACTTTATTTCAAGTCAAGCGATCTGACGTGACACAGGTCAATTTATAGACCCAGGTCAGGCATAAGCAATTAGTGACAAAAAACCAATTTGCTCTTTTACAATAACAAAACAGAACATACTTAATAAGGAATAAAACACCTACAGTCCAATACATGCATTTTCTTTTACCTTCTCGTTCATTTTTAGATTAACTTTTCATAGATAGTTTTGCAATTTGATATAGTTGTAGGACCGTTGTAGCGTTGACAAAATAATAAATGGAAAATAATTTGCGATGAATGTGAAAGGGCATTTAGTTATATTGTGCATCACAGCAGATTCTATAAAATTTCCAAAGAATTGTTACGCATTGATGTTTTGCATTGATGTTACGCATTGATGTTTTGCATTGATGTTACGCATTGATGTTACACATTGATGTTACACATTGATGTTACGCATTGATGTTACGCATTGATGTTACGCATTGATGTTACTCATTGATGTTAAGCATTGATGTTACGCATTGATGTTACGCATTGATGTTACGCATTGATGTTACGCATTGATGTTACGCATTGATGTTACGCATTGATGTTACGCATTGCTTATTTGTATCTTATACAGGGCTGTAGAATTAGGGGAGGGGGCGTCATGACCCCCCTTCCCCCCCTCCACGGAATATTACAGACAGGTCAATGTGACCCCCCTGGAAAAGCATTTTTTTTTTTTTATTTGATACTTTCTATGCCAAGTTCTTTTCGAAACACAACACCCTACAGTACACAACTGACCAAATACCGATATAACGTTGTGGCACCACCGTATTATTCCAGAGCGCCGTTCACATGGTTACTGGTTAAATTCTTCCTGTTGCGGGTAATACGATTTTGTTGTACTACAGGACCATCCTTTCTCCCTCCTCAAATTACCGGTTTATTGAGGTTAACCTTCTCAATGGTCTTCATTATTCATTCATCCTTACCGTTACTTCCAACACCGCTCTCGGCTAAATACATCACTTCTAAATCACACATGTCGTATTACATGTTCTCCAGAAGATGACCCCCTTGTGCAAAAAAGCTTCGAGCAATGAAGCATTTTTTTCGAAACAAGCCTCAATTGTTCAGAAATACTCGGTTTCCTGTCCCGAGTCTCAGGCATTCAACATTTAACAACTATAGAAGCCAGGGATTTACAAGGCTTGGGAAAAAGGCGCGTGATCATACGAAGCTTCGGAAGCCATTCATCACGTAGTGATCATATATCCGAATGATAAATCTATGAGGAATGCTAGATTTAAACATATGGTCATAACATACCGTGGCTCCAATGCTTGATTTAAGATGTGATTTTAAAAACTGACGAGCAAAGTTTCCTGAGGTAGAAATGAAAAAAAGCAATATTACAAATGTGTCAACAAAACAATACATAATGAAGTTTACATTCGGACTCGAACTGTGTTTTCCAAAGTAATTACGCATCTGTCCACAACTCTACACGTTACACGCTACAGCTATAACCAGCAGATGTGCTCAAGTTTGTAAGACAATTTTATAGTCTATATCATTTTTAATCTTTGTATGTTTTCTTATTGTATTTTTTCTTATTATTATGTTTTCATTTGTTTTGATGTTTTCATTTGAGTTTGTTTTATGTAATTATATATATATTATTTTCTTTGTAAAGCACATTGAATTGCTTCTATATAAATAAACTTGCTTGCTAGCCTAGTGCCTTAAAACGCAACACCGGACCCCGAAGCCAGTTTCACTCCGTTTTTTCAATGCAACTTTCTAATCAAAGGACTTGGACACAATATCAGTGCAACTGATCAGGTAGAACAGAAAACCAGCAGGTTCCAGACCTAGTAGAGCAGTGTTTCCCAATCCTGGTCCTGGGGACCCCAGGGGGCACATTTTAGTTTTTGCCCTAGCACTCACACACCTAATTGTAATGTTGTCTAACCACTACACACTCGATTGACGCAGGTGTGTGAGTGCTAGGGCAAAACCAAAAACATACCAGTACCGGGATTGGGAAACACTGTCAGGTAGGGTAAGAGTCGAATACTCCTGATCTAGGGTATATTGGATAACCACCTATTATTGATAATAAATTATGTGCAGCACAAAATAATTGACATTCACGGGTCCATCCATCCATCATCTTCCTCTTATCCGGGGCCGGGTCGCGGGGACAGCAGTCTATGCAGAGATGCCCAGACTTCCCTCTCCCTAGATCTCTAAGGGAGATTCAAAGGTTACAATGTGAATCTCATAACTTCAAGATTTGATTATTAGGTTGTAGACTAATCTAGTTTCCTGTGTTTTAAAGCTTAGTTGTAAAGGCCATTTCAGACCCTATCAGATGGTTTCGTGACGTCTCATTACAACAACGCTTTTACATGTTCTCTAAGCCATATTGCAAAATCTGTGGAATGGAAGTTAACCTAGTTATAGTATTCATGTTTTTCAATTTTTTCCCCTTGTGGCCTCCATAGTCATTTTCTCCTTGCCAAAACGCAACAACTCCCTAGTAGGTTTGGCTGTCGAAGCCCAAGAAAGTCACAAAGAAAGTACATAATGAATCACTTGTAAAATAAAAAAAAACACAAATCAACGTGACAGTCTAACGGTGACCCCTCTTCAGTGTAGAAAGATATCACCGGGGTGTATTCGTCACCCAAACGTACTGCGAAAAAAATTTCAACAGAGAGAACGTTCATTTCCAAACACTGTTCAACATAACGTAAACGCTGTATTCTGTTTAGTGCAAAAACGTTCTGAGACACGTCGTTTTCCGGAATTAATTCACCCGTTATTTATTGCCGTTCACGTAGAAATGTGGTATGTAGAACACACATGGCTCTCACGGCGTACAATTTGCTGATGAGGAATGTTTACATATCAATGTGTAATTTTCGAAAACTTCAACTGGTACAACAAAAAACTCCCGACGCTGGCGGAAGTGCAAGCCCCGCCCAGCCTATTGGCCAACTACAGTCCGTTATATGTTGTGTCTCCGCCTTTCGCCCGGTTCTTACAGTACCAGGAAGCTAACCTTGGGGACGAACATTTCTTGTAGCGAGATATATATTTCATTAATTTGATAGTACAGCTGAGACATATAAACCCAGGCGCTTTGGTTTTGAAAACAACGGAAGAGAGAGAATGGAGAATGGGTTATCCTCGACCGGTGACGTCCAGTTGGACAACGCTGTCAATCAGTGGTTGCGCTTTGATAAGGTAGGCTAAGTTGTGAAAACGTGGAAAGAACATCCAATGTGTCTAGCTAGCTTGTCACAACCTAAATCTAACTTCTGTTTTTCTAGTTTCTGGTTTGGGCAGACGTCGAGGCTAGTAACGTCGCAGCAAGCGGGTTGCAAGAACATAATGCCGCACTAGTGGCAATTTCATTGTAGCTTGGTACTAACATCCGTGTTTATTATTTACAAAAATCATTTGGTTTACTGTTGGATCTGTTGGTGTTGTAGTTCCCAATTCAGAGGAACCGAATGGGGCTTCTTGTACACACCAAGAGAAATTCATGCGTTTAAAGAGGAAAGAGATGCCACCAATTAAGCAGAATGACCAAAGTAAATGTGATCAGTCTCACAAGGTTGTATTTTCTTGCCCCCTCCTCTGACCCTGACCTTTCGTAGGAGGGTCTATAATCAAACTAGAGATGGTTATGAAAACACGCGCTCCCCTCTTAGTGACATTATTTCCGCGCAGAATCTCCTGACAGCGGAGTTGGTGCGCAGCCTGGTGACCGAAGGAGCAGTGGAGGAGCTGAGGAAATGCTTTGGCTCTAGGATGGAGTTTGGGACAGCCGGCCTCCGCGCCGCCATGGGCCCTGGGACCGCGTGCATGAATGACCTCACCATCATTCAGACCACACAGGTAGACACTGGTAGCACATACACACTGGTAGACACATACACACTGGTAGACACATACACACTGGTAGACACATACACACTGGTAGACACATACACACTGGTAGACACATACACACTGGTAGACACATACACACTGGTAGACACATACACACTGGTAGACACATACACACTGGTAGACACATACACACTGGTAGACACATACACACTGGTAGACACATGGTCATTGGTTTTACCTGTTTATATGCTGTTAACACAACCATGCTTTTAGTGGGTTATCAACAATTCTGTTGGTCTTTCCCTGTCCCCTCTCCCCCCTCCCTCCCCCACTTCTCTCCCCCCCTCCCTTTCTCTTTCCCTCCCCCCAGGGTTTGTGCAGTTATCTGGAGCAGTGTTTTGGAGATGCTCTGAAGGCGAGGGGCGTGGTTGTGGGGTATGACGCCCGGTCCCACCCCCCCAGTGGAGGAGGCAGTAAACGCTTTGCCCAGTTGGCGGCGGCCGTGCTCACCAGCCGAGGAGTCCCCGTCCACCTGTTTAGTGACATCACTCCGACACCTTTTGTGGTACGTCGGTTCAGGGCCTCACGCCACCTCCTTAATGAGGCTGCGCATCAGCGTATTGTTCCAGTCATACTCTTGGGATCTTGTCCATCAGCGTATCGTTCCAGTCATACTCTTGGGATCTTGTCCATCATTGTATCGTTCCAGTCATACTCTTGGGATCTTGTCCATCAGCGTATCGTTCCAGTCATACTCTTGGGATCTTGTCCATCAGCGTATCGTTCCAGTCATACTCTTGGGATCTTGTCCATCATTGTATCGTTCCAGTCATACTCTTGGGATCTTGTCCATCAGCGTATCGTTCCAGTCATACTCTTGGGATCTTGTCCATCATTGTATGTTTCCAGTCTGTAATTGTCTGTGTTTATTAATAACTTGATGGTAAACCACTGTCAAACCACATCTACTTTGTCTCTTCCCTCTCTCCAGCCCTTCACTGTCTCTCATCTAGGACTGTGTGCTGGCGTCATGGTAACCGCCTCTCACAACCCCAAACAGGACAATGGTTACAAGGTAACAGAGATTACTGTCTGAATGACCTCATCTGTTGATAATGTGAGGGTTGTTTTCTAGTGTCTCTCCATCCCCCCTCAGGTGTACTGGGAGAACGGAGCCCAGATTGTGCCTCCTCACGACCAGGGTATCTCCGCAGCAATCCAGACCAACCTGGAGCCCTGGCCAGACTCCTGGAACACCGACTGTCTGACTCACTGTCCTCTGCTGAAGGATCCCTACCTGGACACAAACACACACTACTACAGGACCATACAACAACACTGTCACTACAGGTAACACACTACTACAGGACCATACAACAACACTGTCACTACAGGTAACACACTACTACAGGACCATACAACAACACTGTCACTACAGGTAACACACTACTACAGGACCATACAACAACACTGTCACTACAGGTAACACACTACTACAGGACCATACAACAACACTGTCACTACAGGTAACACACTACTACAGGACCATACAACAACACTGTCACTACAGGTAACACACTACTACAGGACCATACAACAACACTGTCACTACAGGTAACACACTACTACAGGACCATACAACAACACTGTCAATACAGGTAACACACTACTACAGGACCATACAACAACACTGTCAATACAGGTAACACACTACTACAGGACCATACAACAACACTGTCACTACAGGTAACACACTACTACAGGACCATACAACAACACTGTCACTACAGGTAACACACTACTACAGGACCATACAACAACACTGTCACTACAGGTAACACACTACTACAGGACCATACAACAACACTGTCACTACAGGTAACACACTACTACAGGACCATACAACAACACTGTCACTACAGGTAACACACTACTACAGGACCATACAACAACACTGTCACTACAGGTAACACACTACTACAGGACCATACAACAACACTGTCACTACAGGTAACACACTACTACAGGACCATACAACAACACTGTCACTACAGGTAACACACTACTACAGGACCATACAACAACACTGTCACTACAGGTAACACACTACTACAGGACCATACAACAACACTGTCACTACAGGTAACACACTACTACAGGACCATACAACAACACTGTCACTACAGGTAACACACTACTACAGGACACACACACACACACACACACACACACACACACACACACACACACGTGTGAAACTGGAACTCACACCTCTCTAACTAAATGTCTCTTGTTAGGGACATCAACAAGAAGTCGGAGGTGAAAATTGTGCACACATCCGTGCACGGTGTCGGACACCGCTTCGTCCAATCAGCGTTTGAGGCCTTCGACCTCCGACCCCCATACGCAGTGGAGGAGCAGAAAGATCCTGACCCAGAGTTTCCCACAGTGAAATACCCCAACCCTGAGGAGGGGAAGGGGGTCCTGGTGAATACACACACACATGCAGTTTCTATTTTCTGGTCCCCATGAGGGTAGCTGTACAAACGTGTGTGTGTGTGTGTGTGTGTGTGTGTGTGCGCGCGCATCTAAACAGACGCTGTCATTTGCCCTTGCTGAGAGAGAGGGAGCTAGCATAGTTTTGGCCAATGACCCAGATGCTGACCGCCTGGCCATCGCTGAAAAGCCCTCTGGGTAGGTGTGTGTGTCTGCATGCGCTCAGGGTGTGCGAAGCATTTCTGGAATCCATTGTGTGTTAGTGTTACAGGCGTGCACAACACTGCTGTCTGTTCGGTGTGTGTGTGTGCAGCGACCAGTGGCGTGTATTCAGTGGTAATGAACTGGGGGCCTTGCTGGGCTGGTGGGTGTTTCGCTGTTGGAAGCTCACCAACGCTGAGCCGTCGGCGGTGAAGTCGGTTTACATGTTGGCGAGCACCGTCTCCTCCAAGATCCTGCGAGCCATCGCCCTGAAGGAGGGCTTCCACTTTGAGGTGATGCACTCTAATAAACACCACACCAACGAACACACTGATATGCACATTTGGTATAGCCACACACGCTTCTCACACACACCTACAACACACACATTTAGTATAGCCACACTACATAACACACTCAGCCGTCAGACGGGGTCTTTAAAACGTTGTATTCTGAAGAGAGGGTGTCAGACCTTCAAACACTCACTCAAGATGCCAGTCAAACCTGCGTCACATGGACGGCATGGCATTCACCTAAAAACAACCACTTCCTCTATTAATGAACTAATAAGTATTATTCAGCATTTTACTCCCCAGTCGTTTTTTATGAAATCACTTTCTGACTGTGACATCACTTCCTGTGTGTACAGGAAACACTGACAGGTTTCAAGTGGATGGGCAACAGAGCCCGGGAACTACTGGACCAAAACAAGACTGTACTGTTTGCCTTCGAAGAGGCTATAGGTACGCACACACACACATGGACACACACACATTGTAATTGAGTTAAAACAGCTGACTCCATTGAGCTGTTTTGAGAGGTTGTATGTCAAGAATAGTGAGGAAAAGTACTGTAAGACTTTTTCCTTAGGGGGAGGGGGCATTTAGTTTGGGGGGGGGCATTTAGGGTTAAAGATAACCTCTGGTGCATGAGGATCGTGTGTGTCCCATTAGATGCAATCCTAATCACATTACAGGAGACCCACGCATCCAAGCCATGTGACCTTAGTGTGTGTGTGTGTGTGTGTGTGTGTGTGTGTATGTGTCAGGGTACATGTGTAGCTCGGCTGTCCTGGATAAAGACGGTGTGAGTGCTGCAGCCATTGCGGGGGAGATGACATCATACCTGGCCACCAAAAACACCACCCTTTCACAGCAACTGAGCGCCGTCTACGAGGAGTTAGTGACTAACACACGATTCCGACCCTGGCCGAGGGTTATTGTTTGGCCCATGTATTCTGTCAGTGTTTAATCCATTGAAAAGAAACTGGATTTAAGAATAAGACATAAGAATAAGAAATACAACATTTTTAAAAGCAAGTATTAGAAATGTGTAGTTGATTCTCCATAAACCTGTTTTTACATCTGTGGTCTGTCTCTGGTCTCCACTCCTCCCACTCAGGTATGGATACCACATCAGTAAGAACTCCTACTTCATCTGTCACGACCAGGAAGTGATCCGGTCCCTGTTCCAGAGGCTGCGTCACTATGGTAACGAAGACAACGACCAGGACGCCGTGTCATACCCCAGCGAGTGTGGCGGCTTTGCCATCACAGCTGTCCGGGACCTGACCACTGGATACGACAGCACCCAACGAGATCAGAAGGCTGTAAGGAGAGAAGCACACGTTGTTACACACACACAAACACACACACATTAGACAACACGTCTGAAAGTAGATGTAGTGTAGCTTACGGTCAGGTGACCTCTGCCCTCTACACCCCAGGTGCTCCCCACCTCCACCAGCAGTCAGATGATCACCTTCACCTTCTCCAACGGGGGCGTGGCCACCATGAGGACCAGTGGAACGGAACCCAAGATAAAGTACTACACAGAGTTGTGTGCAGCCCCCGGCAACAGGTACCGGTTCACCCACAGACCCACCCGGGCCGGCACGTTGGCGTGGCCCAGTTTAAACCGAACTCTCTGTCTTTCAGTGATGTCGGCGTTCTGCAGAAGGAGCTGGACGATCTGGTCAGTGCCATCGTCGAGAACTTCTTCCAGCCAATCAAGAACAACCTGCTGCCTAAGCCAGAGTAACACGCACACACATACGTTGCTTTCTTAACATTAGGAATGCAATCAAGAGCTTGCCTTTAAACAACATTCCCTCACAAACATTTTGTTTTGAGAACACACATTCCAGAAGTGGAAAGCCTTGTAGCTGGACTTAAACCTAGCAATGAGTGTGACCTAACACAGGGTTAACAAACTGTTTCAGGACTACTGTAGTTTACTGGGGCTTCAGTAGCTGTGAATCAGCATTGGCTGATTAACATCTGTACTGTTCTGTGTATCTGTTTTATGGTTGCAACATTCTGGTCAGTTTATCCATAATTACAGGGTTTTGAGACAATCCACGTTGGAGGATTCTTGATTTCCTGCTTTTTCTGTCCTGATCCTGGGAGTTGTTTTAGGAGAACCTGGGAATAAGTGTTTGGATGTGTGTATTCTAATCTGTCCACACTAGTGTAATGACTGCTACTGTATTAACGGGGACTGTAACTGGGAAAGAACTATGGCAATAATGGGACTTCTTTCAAAGTTAATTACTAATGTAGCTTAACACATTGACTGCAAGCTGCGTAAAGAGTGAAGAACATTAAAATGTGAGAAGTGTCTTAAGTTTTAATGTGATATAATTTTGTTTTATTGTTCTTAATGTCATGTCAGCGCTGCCTCAGGATGTCATTGTTTGTGTTTTTAGGCCGATAATGTCGCAAAAGTTCAATAATATGAATAATTATAATGTGTGAACTGTCCTGACTCCTGCTCCCACCTAGAGTCACATGTGTTTTTGTTTTAACCCTCAGCTAACCTTTTTTCTGTTATTTAACCTGTAGTTTTAACCATTAGTTAACCAACTGTTAACTAACCAGTGGTAACATGCTCAGTCAGTGACGGAGTAGCCCTTACCTTAGTCAACCCATTGACCAATGGCTGCATGCCTCGTCATCAACGGTGTGATTTAGCACCTAATTACAGTAGATTGGTGTCATGAGATGTGATCAGCTGATCTGTAAATTGCTATGCAGCCGTTCTGGAATATAGCGCCAACAACAACCAAGCAGGGGAACCGCCATTGACTGCATCATCGGCCGTAAATTGGTATACCATATGAAGTTCGCTGATAAAGTGAACACCTGTCCTCTGTGCATGTGTTGTGACATCTGGTAGGTGTCTGACGCATTGGTGGACCGGCAGGCCTGCGAGTTACAGAACTCTGCTGCCACCTAGTGTCGTGATCGCCCACATCCTTAACAGGACGGTTGCACTCAAAGAGTGGACAGCACCTGGGACCTACATCCAGACCTCAGTCCTTGATTAACAATTTAAAACATCACATCCAAGCAAGTAGAGTGATTGAGTTTAGTTACTAGTTACGCACCTGACGAGGAGTCATGAGACATGTTGATGAAAATTGACAATTCGTCGCCCATGGCATTAGACGTGACTATAGTTTGCAATGAATTATGGGTGATATCAACCTAACACTCCTAACATCTGGAATAGTAGCCTCAAGCGGATGTGGATTTTATTTTTGAACACTTTTGCAAACTATAAACACTTGCTAAAATCATTGTGGTGTGTATGGGAGAGCCGGAGGATCAAGTAAAAAAAAATTGACGACTGGCTGTAGTGCTGTGTCCGGCCCGGGAAAAGGTTAGACAGCACCGAATACGTTTCCGGGCGCGTGCGATCCGAATAACGGACCACTGGATCTCCGTATTTCATAAATGGGCGACTGACGGTGGTCCCTGA
This sequence comes from Esox lucius, assembly GCF_011004845.1. NCBI lineage: Eukaryota > Metazoa > Chordata > Actinopteri > Esociformes > Esocidae > Esox > Esox lucius. Next base: position 20,816,346 of record NC_047593.1, read on the forward strand.
GTCAATTAACAGAACAGAACTGTTGACGTAACCTCACTGTTCAAAGTTGGTAAGTTACCAAAATGGTTCTACTTGCAACTGAATCTCGAACAGTAAAGGTATTATTCAAAGGGTTACCCCACACGGATAGCCAAGTAACCCTTTTGGACTCTCTTATTACTCAATAGTTTGGCAAAGAAAGATTGGTAAATTAGTCAAGCTGCTTGCAAGCCTCCACCGCTGCTCCTGATTCATTCAGATGTTTTGTGTTTGCCACCCCAGTTACCCAACCCTGATCAAGACGGCAACTTTTTAGCACGACTTGGCTGGGTGGAGAGAAAAGTATGTAATGCAGTAAATAATGCAATTCACTCTGAATGAGATGGTCTCCTAAAATTACAAAGATGTAAAAGAAAAATAGCGAGGCTGTGTATTCTATTTATATTTCTTTACGAGGGGGCGACAGACTTGTCAAACTGAGAATGGGAGTGCGTGTTTACACGTCCGACCTTTTACTGAGTTGTGTAGGCTGCACGGACCACACGCTTCCTATAACGCAGCGTCGTCCCTGCGAGGACGTCGAGTCAGCCAGACAGCCCCGTGTGTGTTTCCGGGCAGGTGCGATCCGTATAACGGACCACTGAAGTCCGGAATACGTTTATCTCTCTAATTCATTCGATGTGATCTCGCTTTACCGCCATCGGAACTGAAGGTGCGATACGGTGCGTATGTTTTCCAATCGTACGTAAAGTAATTTGTCTATAAGCTTTATCGTATTCATTAGTTTCGCCCGATTTCTTTTCTGGCATTGAGACTTCCGTTTGAGTATTTTCTATGTAAGTTGTGATTTCGTGTTTGTTTGTATTTAATTGTGATAGCGTCGCTAAGGTATGATTTCAACATTTAATTCACTTCCTCATGCTAACATTGCCGTTTGGCCATTCGCACCAGACTCATTCAAACCATTATTATGCGGTTAAGACGCTTATAACATTTGTCTGAAATGAATGACTGAAACCGTTAAATTCAGTTGGAACAGACTTTGTCGGCATTGCGAGTAGATGAAGTATTTGAACGGTAGCATGGCCCTCCGCCACGACTGGCCTCAAAGGTGACTTACCTATGGAACTGGCCCTGGTTAGATTTAGTTTATGGAATTGGGTGCTATTGTGGATGTTGTGAAGCGAGGTTATACTTAAAGAGACCACCGATGACTCCAAATGTCATCTTCCATTTGTGCCACGGAGAAAGACGCACACTGACACACATCAAACCAGAGCTGGCGCTGTGCTCACTAGGCTGGATCGCGAGTTATTTGCTTTTGGCCCTGATACCTGTCAGTGTAAGGTTGCACTTTAGTTAAGATCGTCCAGAAATTGTTCGAGACTTGTTTTGTTGCTGACTGTACAGGATGCATTCCCATGCAGATAAAAATAGCAAGTTATATTTACACTTCTGGCATCCCTAAGTGTGTGTGTCATGGAGGTTTATGTGTATGTTGACTGACCGTGGTGAGAGTGTGAAGGTCATGTTGGACTCCTCGTCAGCCCAGATTGTGTGTGGATCAGGCCTCCTGTTTGATGTACCCTGAGGGATAGACACAGAGCTAGTGTTGAAATATAGAGCTGGAAACTTTATAAGGCTGGTTACCCTCTTCATGACCCCATCACCTACTACTCTACTTAGTGTGTGTGTCTCTGTGTGTGTGTGTGTGTGTGAGAGAGAGAGAGAGAGAGAGAGAGAGAGAGAGAGAGACAACCACATAAGCTGCAGTACAGAGTTACTGTAATGTTTTTGTTCTAGTCTTCTGTAACTCTGTGCATGGTTTTGGTTGTCTCAGTCTTCAGTAACTCCCTGTAATGTTTTGGTTGTCCCAGTCTACAGTAACTCCCTGTAATGTTTTGGGTTGTCTCAGTCTTCAGTAACTCCCTGTAATGTTTTGGTTGTCTCAGTCTTCAGTAACTCCCTGTAATGTTTTGGGTTGTCTCAGTCTTCAGTAACTCCCTGTAATGTTTTGGTTGTCTCAGTCTTCAGTAACTCCCTGTAATGTTTTGGTTGTCTCAGTCTACAGTAACTCCCTGTAATGTTTTGGGTTGTCTCAGTCTTCAGTAACTCCCTGTAATGTTTTGGTTGTCTCAGTCTTCAGTAACTCCCTGTAATGTTTTGGTTGTCCCAGTCTACAGTAACTCCCTGTAATGTTTTGGTTGTCCCAGTCTACAGTAACTCCCTGTAATGTTTTGGTTGTCTCAGTCTACAGTAACTCCCTGTAATGTTTTGGTTGTCTCAGTCTACAGTAACTCCCTGTAATGTTTTGGTTGTCCCAGTCTACAGTAACTCCCTGTAATGTTTTGGTTGTCCCAGTCTACAGTAACTCCCTGTAATGTTTTGGTTGTCCCAGTCTACAGTAACTCCCTGTAATGTTTTGGTTGTCCCAGTCTACAGTAACTCCCTGTAATGTTTTGGTTGTCCCAGTCTACAGTAACTCCCTGTAATGTTTTGGTTGTCCCAGTCTACAGTAACTCCCTGTAATGTTTTGGTTGTCCCAGCAGGTGTAGGTCCATAGGTCAGCCATGGAGGGCCTCTACTTCGAGGTCAAGCCATCTGCCCCCCCTTCCTCCCCCTTTCACCTCACCCCTAAACGCTCCTCCTCGGCCTCGTCCCTCCTCAACCTCGCCCCTAACAGAAGGTCCTTCACATCCTCCCCCCTCCTCACCCCCCCAGGGAGAAAACAGGCCCCCAGTGAAGATGAAGAGGAAGAGGTTCAGTACACACTGACTCTGATTGGCTGCCTTCCCGTCCACCCATTAACTACCATGGCCATGCTGCCTTGGGTAGTGTCTGAGATCGAGAGGCCCCGGCCTGGGGAGCGTCTGATCAGCCCAGGTCGACACCCTGGAAACGGGGGTGGACTCCCGGAGGGAGAGCGAGTTTCCATTCGAGACAAGGTGGTGCGCCTCTCTGTCTCCTCCTCATGGGTTCGGTGTGTATGGACAGAGGAGGAGGAGGAGGGCAGCAGCCGGCCATGGGACCCCCTTACACACACCCATGTCCGCCAGCATGTGTTGTTTGAGTGCAGGCCACATCGAATCGCCAAGCTGCTCCACAACAGCAGAGAGCCATGTAGCTTTGGTTGTCTGGTCCGAGACAGAAATCTGTGCCGCTGCTACAGCTTCCACTGTCACAACCGGACCAAGGTAGGCTGTCTGTGTGTGTGTCTGTGTGTGTGTCTGTGTGTGTGTCTGTGTGTGTGTCTGTGTGTGTGTCTGTGTGTGTCTGTGTGTGTTTGTCTGTGTTTGTAATTGCATGCGTTTATGTAGTGTGCTGTTTGTCACAGCATGACCAGTTGCATGTTACACACACATTGGCTATATATATATATTTTTTTTTTATTTTTTGGAATGTTCAACTGTTTGTGGAATATACCCCAAGGGAGGGGATGAGAGATCAGGTGAATTGAAAGAGTTTGTGAGAAGAGAGAAGACTGGTTGTGAAGAACTGTCAGAAGACGGTCATTTGGTCACTCAGGGAGGGAGGGCTATATAAAGGTGTGACTCTTTCAGAGGTGTGTGTGTGTGTGTGTGTGTTTGTGTGACCGCTTCAGTATTTGTTATGTCTCAGTGTGACATCAGATACATAGTGTCAGCAACATTACAGAATGCCTCTAAATACGCACACACACACAAACATGCACACACACTTCTCATACAACTAGTTATAAGGTATTTTCCTTGTATCAAACAGGGTGTAGATAAGGTTACCACAGAGACCACTTCCTGTGTTTGTGTGTGTGTGTGTGTGTGTTCGTGTTTGTTTGTGTGTGACCGCTTCAGTATTTATGTCTGTGTGACATCAGATACATGGTCTCAGCAACATTATAGAATGCCTCTAAATACACACACGCACACGCACACACACACACTTCTCATACAACTAGTTATAAGGTATTTTCCTTGTATCATACTGGGTGTAGATTAGGTTACCATGGAGACCACTGTGTGTGTGCGGTCGTGTGTGCGTGCGCACTGACCAATTATCAACTCTGTCTGATTACTCTCCTCCTCCTGCTTCCTCCCTCTCTGTTTCATTTTCAATTTAGATGGCATTTATTTTGCCAAAGCAAGTGGCAAATGATAAATACATAATGTTTAATAACAAAAGTTCAAGAAAAAACAGACATTCTAAACTTTACTCACACAAAGACGTTTTGAAAGGATAATGGCATTTCTGAGGTTATTCGCTGTCTCTTTCCTTTCTCACATCTCTCTATTCCTCTCTGTCTCTGCCCTTCATTCTTTAATTATGTCACTTGGGCCAAGCCACCTGTTGCTCTGATGCACACAGAGAGGATATTTGTGCCCTGAAATACAAGTCATTGTGAAGAGGCTTTTATTAGCTCCAATGACCTCCCTTGTTGAGAACCAATTCTAATTTAAAATGACAACTGGGCCGAACAACACCGTTCAAATAAACAATAAAAACAAAACACTATTTACATTGTAACATACAGATAGCTTGTTTAGTTTGTTTTTGAATGGGTGAAATTAGTGTCAATGTTTGCAGTTTGTGTAATGTTTACCTGATTGTTTCCCCCCATAATTATCAAGTTTTTGTCCTATTTTCCTCTTGCTTTGTCAAATAAATCATACAGAATGTTCCCATACCAACATGGCTCTTTGAAATGTGATTTGATTTAAATTATTTTCAGGCGCCAGGTGGCGTAGTTGTACACTTTAATAAAATCGAGTTGGGGAAACTTTTGAGTTTTTTTTATTATTGTTTTATGTACAGTGCGTGCCATCGGTGAATGGGACGTCATAGTGAATTCCCTGGATGTCTCTCTGCATAGCAATTTAGAGATAATCTGTTGCTGCGCGGACGTTATACCGGCTTAGTGAAACGACAGTATTTCGTTTACATGAGGAGTCTAGCGCCAAAAGTTTGACCAGTCGGGTCCGGGACGGTGTCGCCCTCCTCTCCCCGGGCATTGGCGCATTATGACAGTTTGCAGCAGCGCGCGCGCCATTGGGTCGGAAACAGCGGTTTATTGAAGGGAGGGAGGCACGAGCGAGGAACAGGAATCAAGTTAACTTTGTTCTGCTCCGGGCCAACGGAAAACACACCACCCTGGAAGCTAGCTACCCTGCTGGTCAAGTTTATGGCGGATGGGATGAAAGCGCGGCTACAGAGATTCAATTTATTCAATGTCAAGACACAGCCGAAACCTGTAAGTTGCTTGTAGCCCCAGTGCTGTACACCTTTTGAAACGTGTCTTGTGTTTTCCGTACTGTTTTCTGCGGTCCTATTGTTAGTGCTCACTCGCACCAACCACGTTACAGTACAGTAGTCCGCTAATATTAACGTCAGCTAGCTACCAGTACAGTCTACTTTGATTAGCTCCAGTACTGACTGTACTGGCTAACTGGAATTGTGATGGGAACGTGGTTTTTCCTCTTCAAATGTGTGGTGACATAAGAATGCGTTATATTTTTATGTAACAAGTTGAACTTGTAGGTTGTTGTGAAGTTAATTTTACTTTTTAGATACGGGAAGACTACATGTGCAGTACTGTAACGTCAGTGTTATTTGCTCAGAGTGAATTAGCTCCTCACAATAGCCATTAGCTGCGTTTGACGGCTAGAGAGGTGCAGCAGAATTATATTTTAATTATCGTTGTGTAGTCAGCTAGGTAGACTAATCCATTACTGAACAACTGGGTGATGTGCCAAACGTTCATCGGCAACTGCCCATGTTACGTTTATAAGCTAGGTAAGCGCCTAAAGAAATGCTTACACAAACACAGTTTTGTGTACTTGTGACATGGTACGAACAGAAGGAATCTGTATATTTGGTTTGTTAATTTAGTAGCAGTTATGATGTCTCTCCGTAAGCTATTGTGTTAAATAGGGATGTATATTCAAAGCTAACGTTAAGGGAAGTGTGATGTCATATGGGAATGACATAAGTGATGGTCTGCCTGTTTTAGGGTCAGTTTGGGCAATACACACACACACACACACACACACACAATATGAAAAATGACTACTGAACTCTTCAGTGCCGAAAAGAGCTGCTTGGTGTCATTTTCTTGTTTAACTCTGGTGCAATGTACATTTTCTTTGGATTGCTGAGTGGTGGGTGTTTGTGTGTTTGCTTTTGCAAGCTTGTTTTTGTGTCACAATCAAGGTTGTCTGATAACCGGCAGCATGAATGTCTGTTTCAAAGTCACAAGGTGATAACAAGCAGAATATACATCTGTGTCAGTTGAAGTTATGAGAGAAGACTCCATTCTTAGATAATTTAGCTACAACCATAAAGTCTAACTTCTCTCTGTCCCCCTTTCTGACGATTATGGCCTTGCCTAGTCGCAACAGATCCACTGCAGGTGGTATTTGATATTTGCTGACATTGGCTTTCCCACTTTCTAATCGCAGGTTGGGAGAACCGATGTGTGACTTAGAACATGAGGCAAAAATATTGCGTTTTACCTATTTTGCAATCAGGGCAGGCCAATTTAAAAGAGTGCAGTTTATTATCGAGGACAGAGATCAGTCAATGGTAGCAATTTTCAACAATAGGAGGCTTATTTTGTCAAAGGGATATGTCCGTTTTGTTACACATCAGCAACTGTCCACCCTCCCAAAAATAAACCAAAATGAATCCCTTTAAGTCTGGGTTTCGCCAGTAAAAAAACATTCAGCAGTCGTTATTGGCCTCAAGATGGCAGATTGGTGCATTTCTACATCACATAGTTCTTCATAATATACAGTGTGCCATATGGAGTGGACAATATACAGTGTGCCATATGGAGTGGACAATATACAGTCATATGGAGTGGACAATATACAGTCATATGGAGTGGACAATATACAGTCATATGGAGTGGACAATATACAGTCATATGGAGTGGACAATATACAGTCATATGGAGTGGACAATATACAGTCATATGGAGTGGACAATATACAGTCATATGGAGTGGACAATGTACAGTCATATGGAGTGGACAATATACAGTCATATGGAGTGGACAATATACAGTCATATGGAGTGGACAATGTACAGTCATATGGAGTGGACAATATACAGTCATATGGAGTGGACAATATACAGTCATATGGAGTGGACAATGTACAGTCATATGGAGTGGACAATGTACAGTCATATGGAGTGGACAATGTACAGTCATATGGAGTGGACAATATACAGTCATATGGAGTGGACAATATACAGTCATATGGAGTGGACAATATACAGTCATATGGAGTGGACAATGTACAGTCATATGGAGTGGACAATGTACAGTCATATGGAGTGGACAATGTACAGTCATATGGAGTGGACAATGTACAGTCATATGGAGTGGACAATGTACAGTCATATGGAGTGGACAATGTACGCAGTGTGCCATATTGTTGGAAGCAGCCGGTGAGTGTAGACCAGACAGTAGGCAAGCAGAGTCTTGAAGGGGGAAAGGAATGTTGTTACTGATCTTGTGTAAATCTGTGGTGCATTGTGGGTCCATTGTAAACGACATGACTGATTTCCATATGATGAGTGTATGACGCCAGTGGTGTGGCAGGGAGCTGTGTGGAACAGCCCTGTGTCTTCGGCTGGCCAGGCACCCTTGATAATAACACAACTGCTACAAGGCCAGAACTATGACCTGTAGCCTGTCAGTAGCCGGCTGGTTGTCTGTCTGACGGAGTGACTGTCTCTAATTAGAATGCATGTGTACATGCATGAATCCATTTCCAAGACGGGTCTGTGTGTGTCATGGTAGTCACCCTCAGCCCATTGTGTTTCAGCCCTTCTATGTCAACACACTTTCCCCTGGTTGGTTTTTGGGCAACAGTAGGAGTCACATTTAGTTGTTCTCTCGCCCTCCCACCACCATTTAGAGTCACCATTATCATCATAACGTAACAAATACCTAATGTTACAGTTCTGGGAAGTTAGCCGGAAGAGAAATTAATTGACTACTTTATCTGCAGCTGCAGTGCATGACAATCCACTCATGCAGAGAATGGGGGAGTTAACTTAGTCTTCACTGATGACTTATAAGAGAGTTGTGAATTAGGGATGGTGACTGATTAACTGGTTCACTAACATGCTGTTTTTTTTTTAATCATCTCTTCTGATGACACAGCAGCTGTCTTTAAGCTGATTAAGCTAACTGGCCGATATTGAATATATGGCCTAATTTACAACTGAATGCTTCCCTTCTGTCTCTATTCAGGTTATTGGCTAAATGCTCATTCTACCTGTTTGGTGCTGTAATTTGTCCTTTTCATTTAAAATGTTAGTTATTTTGTTTTAATTCAGTTGATTTAAACTATAACTTTCAAGATAGATGATCTAGTGCAAATATAGTCTACTGCCGGTTTAATGACTTCTCATTGTCAATAAATGGGGGACAAAACGATACCTTTTACTTTTTAGTATTTTGAAATCACTACCATTGGTCTCAGCCCTTACTGATACTACCAGGTAACTGTTGAAATGTCTAAAAGGGTTTAGGGCTTGGTGATGGGAGCTACAACGTTCCTTAAACAGTGTGGCTGAATGCATTTCATAGTTCCCATATTTCACACATTTGAATCTGTCCTAAAGGGCACTGTATTGCTGTATACATCATACCGGGTTGTGGCGGGTTGGAGTCATGTGGGTTTGGGGCCGTGGCTGGTCAAGGTCGTGGTAACCACTACCAGCCAAGGGGGGGGGGGGGGGCCTTCTTGCCTTCTCTCCTCTCCCCCTCCTTGCCTTCTCTCCTCTCCCCCTCCTTGCTTTCTTTCCCTTTCCTCTTATCCCCCCCCCCCCATTTTTTCTCGTCTTGTGACTGTCACTGCTCTAACTTTCGGCTGAGTGGTAGAAACCGGCCTGTAAACATCTGTGTATGTAGTAGTTGTAAGGGTGGTGCTCATTGGCCAATTGGCCAATCCTTGTTTTATTCTCCAGTTCGGTCCAAATTATCCATTTCATATGATGAGCAGAGAAATTGTTAATTTCTCAGTACTGTGAAAAAGTGTTTGGCCCCGTGAGGATAAAGACAATCTTATTTCTTAAAAAACCCACTGAAGTAAAGTCAAAGAAACATGAATACAGTTTCACCTGATGTTTGTGTGGTTGTATTTATGTCTGTGTTTGTTGGCGCTTTGGTTCTTCTAACGGCTCTCGGGTCTCAGACAGGGTGGTACCTTTAGCTCTGGAGCTTAGCTGTATGACATCAGTGTCTTGAACAATCTCCCAGCTTCGTTTTATCCCTCTCTCCTTCTGTTTCATCCCTCTTTCGCTCCATACCTCCATCTCTCTCCTCTCTTGACTGTGTGAACCTTAACCTCTGAGCTGATTCCCTGATTCACATGACCCTAGGAGGATAGCAGGGACTGATGCCCATGGTACCCGGGTCAGCAGTTCCCCCCCTCCATGCCTGCCTGACCCGTCATGAAAAATTTGGCTAAGAGCCGCGGGACACTGGAGGGACACTGGAGGGACACTGGAGGGAAGGGCTGGGGGAGATATTTTCTTTTTTTTGCAATAAGGCACTTATTACAGGAGTCACAAGCACCATGCATTTACTGTTTGACAAATTCCACCACTGGCCAGGTTGAATGTACTGCACATGTGCAACCAATACTTGTTAAAACTTGCACAGCTAAGCGGATATAAGCGCCCAGACTGGCTGGTTATGAGGCAACCTGCACATTGTGTGTGTGATTCTAATTAGACAGCTCTGGTTTCCAACTTCTCTTTCTTGTCATTTGCTTCCTACTTGTACACTCCTGAGCTTTGTGTTATGGTGTGTTTTCCACCGGAAAAGAGAGAGAGACACACACACACACACAGACACACCATGACTGGGTGACTGTGAGAGGGGTTGAAACAGCTCCTATGTCCCCCCCGGTTTCCTGTTCTTTCACTGAACAAGACCTGCGTTTGTGACACTCTTTCTAGAGACTGGAAATGCTGCAGTTTTTAAGAAACATGTTAAACCTGTTGAGGGAGACAGGCAAAAAATACTACTTTCAGTTAGGAACTGGGGTTTGTTGTAGGAATTAGCATAGCCAGTTTGACAGGAGTGGTCATTGGTCATCCAGGCGTCAGCTGACATCAGGATCAATCCTATGACACTATCAGATTTTGGGCTGATTATATAATTGTCAGGTTACTCACTCACTCTGTTTGGTTCTGTTTTTATCTGTGGGGGGGGGGGGTTGTAATTAATGAAATGATGGTCTTGATATCGTTATTAATTGAATCAAATACACAGTCATTGTAGTAGATCAGAGAGGCATTTCTATCTTAAAGCATGTATTTCTGTATAATTTACTGTTAATTTAATGTATCCAATGCAAGAATGAGGAACACTGATTGGCTTTCAGCAGGGCATACAGTAAATATTTAGTGTTTCATTTGGAGTCTTGTTGCTTTGCCATATGTTCTACTATATTAGTCATGGCCAACACCGCACTAGATTAAAAACTAGAAATATAGTATGGACATGAATTAAACATTCTTCTAAGGCGTTCAGGTGCCTTTCTTTTCAAAAGTCTGCTTATTATTTACAGCAGCTGACAATCTGGATGGTCCTAATTGTCCTGTTTCTCTTTTAAATCTTAAAGCCAAATAGAATAAATCACCTAACCAAAGAAATGACAAAAGCAACTGTCTCCAAAATCCTTATGGTGGATGGGATGTTTCAAGGCTGTGTTTATTCTAAAGGCTCAAGGAGCTTGGACTCTGTCAAGTACCTGGAGATTTTACAGCAAAATCTGCCTTTTCCTGCGGGCACCGTTTTTAACAATATTCCCTGTATTAGTTGGGCATCATCCCTTAAGTTGAGTATTGAAGTGCAATATGAAATGCTTGTGGAGTTGGTTTACAGTGGAGCATGTTACCCAAATATTCCCCACTGTACTAATGTGATGGATCATAGCCAGTCAGCCAGCCAGGGTGTCAATCTAACCAGTCAGTCAATTAGCTGGGTACAGTCAGTCTAACCAGTCAGTAAACTGGGTAGAGTCAGTCGGTCTGCCGGGTAGAGTCAGTAAACTGGGTAGAGTCAGTCTGTTCAGTGTACCATTCTAGGGTCTGTAGGCAGGCAGATCAGAGACATGACCTCATAGTGAGTCACCACTCCTGTTTAAATTGCCTCTCTCTCACACAGTCTGTTTGGTTGAGTCAGGTCTAATGCTCTGTTAGACCCGGATCAACTACAAGGGGGATTTTCCAGAAACCAGTTTGTATTTGGTTAGGTTTAGGGGAAAGGGTTAGGTTTAGTCATTGAGGTTAGAATGAGCATGCTTACAGTCCAGTCCACACATGAATGCCTGTTGTGTGTCTGTTATGTAGATTATTAGGATTAACTAGTTGGTATCAATCATGTGTGAAACTATTTCCTCCCTCCCAGGTTCCTGAGATCATCAGTGCGCTGCGTCAGGCTGGGAAGAGCTCGGCGCGCAATGATGACCTCACAGACCCCTTACAAGCTGCTTCTTCCTCAGAAGACTGCACTTCCTCTTCATCCACAAACTCCTCTTCCTCCTCTGTCTCCACGACCAATGCTTCCGTTAGTGCCGTCTGCACCTCGACCATGTTTGCCAAGCGGTTTGAGGTGCTTTTCTGCGGCAGAGTGACCGTTGCGCACAAGAAAGCGCCACCGGCTTTGATTGACGAGTGCATAGAGAAATTCAGCCAATCCAGAGGCACCGAGGGAGGGGCTAAACCAGTAAGCAGCGGGGGATTTGTCAGTGGGCTGCGGAGAGCTCTGACTTTCCCGCTGGCGCTTAACGGTAAACCAGGGGATGAAGAGCAGGATGCAGTGAGAGAGGGAGGACAGGACAGGGGGAGGGAGTGGGCCCCTGCTGGTGAGAGGCCGATGTTTTTTAAACGCGACCCCAGTTTCCCCTGCCTGGAGGCTCTGGATGAGAACGGCCTGTCACCAGAGCTACACACACCCCCCGGAGACCCACGCGCCGCAGGAGTCCAGCCTGCCAGCCTCCAGGAGAACAGGACCATGCTATTTATGGTAACCGCATGCACACCACACATACACACCGCATGCACACCACACATACACACCGCATGCACACCACACATACACACCGCATGCACACCACACATGCACACCACACATACACACCGCACGCACACCACACATACACACCGCACGCACACCACACATACACACCGCACGCACACCACACATACACACCGCACGCACACCACACATACACACCGCACGCACACCACACATACACACCGCACGCACACCACGCATGCACACCGCACGCACACCACGCATGCACACCGCACGCACACCACGCATGCACACCGCACGCACACACCGCACGCACACCGCACGCATACACACCGCACGCACACCGCACGCATACACACCGCACGCACACCGCACGCATACACACCGCACGCATACACACCGCACGCACACCGCACGCATACACACCGCACGCACACCACACGCATACACACCGCACGCACACCACACATACACCACATACACGCCACGCACACCATACACACACGTTTATCTCCTGTCTCAAACAATCTTTTTTTAGCAAATTGCCCATTTATTGCAAATGCAAAACAAATAGTTTCAATTAAAGTTTTTTCCTAGATGCTCTGTGGTAAAATCTGTTAGCTGTAGTTGTCTTACGGGTAAATCTGTTAGATGTAGTTGTCTTACGGCTAAATCTGTTAGCTGTAGTTGTCTTACGGCTAAATCTGTTAGCTGTAGTTGTCTTACGGTTAAATCTGTTAGCTGTAGTTGTCTTACGGCTAAATCTGTTAGCTGTAGTTGTCTTACGGCTAAATCTGTTAGCTGTAGTTTTCTTACGGCTAAATCTGTTAGCTGTAGTTGTCTTAAGGCTAAATCTGTTAGCTGTAGTTGTCTTATGGGTAAATCTGTTAGCTGTAGTTGTCTTATGGGTAAATCTGTTAGCTGTAGTTGTCTTACGGGTAAATCTGTTAGCTGTAGTTGTCTTACGGCTAAATCTGTTAGCTGTAGTTGTCTTACGGGTAACAGATTTACAGTTTGGCCTCTGCTCTGCTGACTCTTCCTGATCACATGTGCTGCAGATTCCCCATGTAATCCATGACACCAACGCTCAACGCCCCCTGGTTGACAAACTAGTTACAGACAACATAGGAAATAACTCCGTAAGAGGCCAGACTGGCACCTGCAATAGTTATCAAAATACCCTGTCTGTGAAAGTTGGATGTGGAGTGACCTCACATTGGGAGACTTTGCACTTTGACCCTGCTTTTAATGCCGTTGACTCTAAACAAACACACTAGTTCACTATCTTTGACTTTGTTCAGCCCTACACTCAGTAAGCATCGCTGGTAATTTTTCATTTTCTAATGACAACATTGACATCTAAAGATGTGTTTTGTCATTTCATTGAGTGGCTACGATCATGTTGAATTTTTTAAGTAGCTGCTCTCTTGCCAAAAAGGTGGGAGACCCCTTGGTTGCTATAATATTGTAATATATTATTCCAAATGTAGTACCAGTGTGTGCTGTATGTCAGCAGACCCAGTCAGTATATCAACGGTTCATCATGCTGCATGTTTTTGTTCTTCTAGTGGTTGTTGATTTCATTGTCATTTATTGCAGGTGTCTCTCGTGTGACCATGCTTCAAATATGGATTTCTGAAAACAAAGTTCTGATCCAGACATTTTTCTAATGTCCTGCCTGTCAGCATCGCCCCTTTGTGAAGTGGTGCTTTAAGAATGTGTTGTACGACATTAACAGAAAGGCCTCCCTAGGATCTTATAATGGAATCCCCTATTCTCTTAGGCAGCCTACAGTAGGAGACATTTGAAAACATTTCATTAAACCTTCAGACAAATGCGTTAACTTTGCCATGAACAGCAATGCCCTCTAGCTGCAAGCCTCGAAATACATCACTGCCCCTTCAGAGATAGAAAATTGCTTTTTACCAGACTCTAGAAATGTAGGTAATTTGTGCCTGATCCCACCTCCTCAACATTGACTGTGTGAACTAACAGGGCCGACTGAGCCAGTTGGAGGAGTTTAACATTGACTGTGTGAACTAACAGGGCCGACTGAGCCAGTTGGGGGAGTTTAGGGGGTATTTTTCCTGAGGCAGCTGCCTCTGTTCCCTGTGATTCAACCCTCTCCATGACTCATTTATGAGACACTCGCTCAGGTGACACCTCCGTGGATGAATTCTGTGCAACCCTCTGCCACTTTTTTAGACTTCCTGTTTTCCTGTCCATGTGGGAAGTTGTCAGCATTGAATCAGGAAATAGAGCAGGAAGTTGTCTGTCACAACAGAAACATCTCTATTAACTCCTTCACCTCATGCACAGGATGTTTTGGTGACTATTACATTGTTCTTGTCCTGTGTCCTCTGTCTCCCTTTAACATTCATAGAACCGTACACAGGCCCTCTTCAGACCCCTTCAGGTTTTCCACTTGTCCGTCATTCTCCTTCTGAGCTCAGTTTTGGACGTAGCCATCTATCTCTCCCTGCTCTCTGGCCCTGGCCCAAACAGGAATGCTGACTCAGCCATGACAAACACAGCACTCACCACAGCCCTGTGTTTAGCCGGAACACACACACACACACACCCCAGGCGTATTACTTTCATGAATGGGGAACTAGATGAGAACATGTTGCTCCGCGTGTTTCCAGGTTGGCCGCTCTCAGATCTTCCTGGTCAGTCCTGACACCAAGAAGGTCTCCATAGAGAAGAGCTTCAGGGAGATCTCCTTCTGCTCCCAGGTGACTGATGAGGATTTTACTGTTTTACCTGTCATGTGACCCACCTCCCATCACCCCCTCTCCTCACCCCTCTCATCTCTCTCTTCGTCTTTCTCCCCCATGTCTCTCGTTCTTCAGGGGATTCGTCACGTGGATCACTTTGGCTTCATCTGCAGAGAAACCGTGGAAGGAGGGAGCTGTACCTTCATCTGCTATGTCTTCCAGTGTACTGATGAAGCTCTGGTTAGGCGGGGGGGCTGAATGGAAGGGGGAGGAGGGAAGTGGGTGGGTTGGTTAGGGGAGCCGGGTCTGAAAAGCTGGCATTTAGTTGGACCGAATGGTAAGATGTTCTGAATTAATCACTGTTATCTTTCCTCTCAGGTGGATGAGATCATGCTGACATTAAAGCAGGCATTCTCTGTAGCCGCCCTGCTGCAGAGTGAGAGGACCCAGAGCCAGCAATGCGATGGTTGCCCCATGCAGCAGCTCCACAGGTTGTGTGAAAGGATAGAAGGTAGGAAACTGTCCCTCCAGCTGGGTCAAAGGTGACAGATCACCTGTTATACCCGCAGTCACTGAGATGGCTACAGGTGTATTAGGTCTCCTTAGATACAGATTATTAGAGACAAACTGTCTTTGTGAAATACTCATCCCATGGGACATTTAAGAGGACCCTGCTGGTTTTTGTGAGGGCCCCTTTTCCGGATGGGTTAACACTTCTCCCACTTCTGAGTTCGTTGGCATGTGGAAACAGACAGTTAAAAGGGTTTAGGATGGGCCTTAACAAGCTCAATATAACGAGAGCTCAATCCAGAAACAGACAGACACACCGATTAAAGAGACTAATGAGCCGGAGCCCAGCTGCAATGAGATAAAAAAAAAAAATCTGTCTGTGTTTACACTGCGTGTCTGTCTGTCTGTCTGTGTTTACACTGCGTGTGTGTTTTAACTGTGTGTGTGTGTGTGTGTGTGTCTTATCTCCAGGTCTCTTGCCGTCTAAAGCCAAGCTGGACTTACAGAGACATCTGTCCACCCTGGACAACCAGGAGCAGGCTGCCATCTTTGAGATCACCATGGTAACCCTGTGTGTTGGTGTGACGGTGATGTGTGGGTCTGCTGTTTCCTGCCCCAACGCTCAGCCTCCCGCCCCTTCGTCCTTCATCCAATCCCCACCCTTCATCCACCTCCCACCCCACCCGCACTTCCATCCACCATCCAATCCCCATCCTTCATTTGCCTCCCACACCTCCCATCCTTCATCCACCTCCCACCCCGCCCGCACTTCCGTCCACCATCCAATCCCCATCCTTCATCTGCCTCCCACACCTCCCATCCTTCATCCAATCCCCATCCTTCATCCGCCTCCCGCCTCGCTCGTCCTTCATCCAATCCCCATCCTTCACCCCCCCCCCCCACATGTAACCATGTGGACTGCTGGTTATGAGGACACCTGTGTCTTCCCAGTGTGTTTTAGTGTAACAAGGACAAAACCTGTTCTACTAGTCCCTTCATTCATTGCCAGTTGTGTGTGGTTTGGATGAGTGCAGCTGGTGCTTATGCTTTATTCTGTGTCCTTGTGCTACTTCAAAAAAAGAGGACCTCCGCCCTCCTTAAGAATCTTCCCTTTATTTAGAAACCCAGGGAATTAGACAGGGTTACGGGGGCGGGCTTGAAAGGTGGAATAGCGAAGGTAGCTTGAAAGGTGGATGAGGGGAGATTGCTTATATACAAGGATCCCACAACTGGATGGAAGAGATGAGTCTTCTGACATGTAGCATGATGAATAATGATGGCTCTATCTCTGGTATTTTTGGTACAACCCCATGTTTTTCCAAATATCTAAATCAAGTGTTCACTTCCCTTTACTGAAAGTAAATGAATGGGACATGGAAAATCCCTGTAGATCATGCATTGACCAGTCCTATGCTCTAACATGTGGGCTGTTAGTGAATGAGAATGCACTTTTTGGGACACACTCAGTGTTAGGATGCCACCTGCTGGTCATTTTGATGAACTGACACTCTTTGTTGTTTGTGTATTGAATATTACTTTTGTTTCTTCCTATGTGCGCGTGCGTGTGTGTGTGTGTGTGTGTGTGTGTAGCGGGCCCGTCCTAAGAGTGACCAAGAGGAGAATGAACTGGTGATGGCATCTTTGAGGAGTCTTTATGAGGACAAACAGAAGACTCACCAACACACACACTCTACCAACAATACACAGGTACATAGACACTTTGTCACAGTCCACAGCCCCACCCATCCCCAGTCTACACTAGTCATACAGAGACACTCTTATCCAGAGGAACTTCCAGGAGTAATTAGGGTTAAGTGTTTCTCAAGGGAACAGGTTGTTTATCTTATCAGCTGTGGGATCTTTGGTCTGGCTACTTTCCTGCCCGCCCCTTTCAAAGTCCCCTCTTCTGCCACGGAGTAACAATGTACAATGTGCCCAAGCAGTAAACTAATTGTTCATCTCTCTCTCTCCCTCCTCCTGTCTCTCTCTCTCTCCCTCCTCCTGTCTCTCTCTCTCTCTCTCCCTCCTCCTGTCTCTCTCTCTCTCTCTCCCTCCTCCTGTCTCTCTCTCTCTCTCCCTCCTCCTGTCTCTCTCTCTCTCTCTCCTTCCTCCTGTCTCTCTCTCTCTCTCTCTCTCTCTCTCTCTCTCTCTCTCTCCCTCCTTCTGTCTCTCTCCCTCTCTCTCTCCCTCCTTCTGTCTCTCTCTTTCTCCCTCTCTCTCTCCCTCCTCCTGTCTCCCTCCTCCCTCCTCCTGTCTCTCTCTTTCTCTCTCTCCCTCCTCCTGTCTCTCTCCCTCCTCCTGTCTCTCTCTCTCCTGTCCAGGTACCAGAGGGTTTCCCCCCAGTAGAGGTCCAGTCATCTAGCAGTAAACTGGAGCAGTTTAGAACCAGAGCTAAACGTTCCCTGGCAGCATCTCTGGAGGGCATCTGGAAGGTAGGGGGGGTGGATGGGTGGGTGGGTTGGTGTATGGATGGATGGGTGTGTGGGTGGGTGGGTGGGTGTATGGATGGGTGGGTGGGTGGGTGGGTGTATGGATGGGTGGGTGGGTGGGTGGATTGGTGTATGGATGGGTGGGTGGGTGTATGGATGGATGGGTGGGTGGGTGGGTGGATTGGTGTATGGATGGGTGGGTGGGTGGATTGGTGTATGGATGGGTGGGTGGGTGGGTGTGTGGATGGGTGGGTGGGTGGATGGGTGTATGGATGGGTGGGTGGATGGGTGTATGGATGGGTGGGTGGGTGGGTGGGTGGGTGGATGGATGGGTGGGTGGATGGGTGGGTGGGTGGATGGATTGGTGTATGGATGGGTGGGTGGATGGGTGTGTGGATGGGTGGGTGGATGGGTGTGTGGATGGGTGGGTGGGTGGATGTTTCAAATGTACTTGTGTGTACTAACACGTTTATGTGTGTGTGTTTTCAGGGTAGTAACAGAGGCCGGCCTCAGATGGAGAATAGTGAAGGAGACAGCAATTCATCCAACTCTACACTAAACTCTACCGGACAGGTAACTCATACCTATACAGCTCCAGAAAAAATCAAGAGACCACTGCACCTTTTTTGTTCCTTTACAAAAAAGTTGAAAAGGAAGGTTTTGAGTGAGGAATGGAAGCGTTCAATGTGCCGTGGTCTCTTAATTTTAATCCTTCTGTTCCTCATTTGAAACCTTCCTTTTTGTCTCTTAATTTTTTCCGGAGCTGTATATCCAGATGTTATTATTTAAAAAATCCAAAAGCGTTGAAAGTTCCCAGGAATTCAGTGGGATCCATGACTGAACTAGAAAACGCTTGGGGAACCTGCCAGAAGAACAGTAATCTCTATCAGTCAGCTGTGGACAAACTGAAGCCACTCCTGTGTAAATATGATGGGTTCATCTCTAGTGTTCTCCTCTCCTGGCCTTTACATAGACATGATTAACACTGAAGCTGTGGAGGAGCATGGCAGAACTACAGTCTGACTCCTCTCTGTGTTTTCTATCCTCCCTCCTTCTTTCCCTCTTCTCTTTCCCCTCCCTCCTTTATACTCCAGGATCTCTCCTTGGAGGAGCCCCTCCCCTCCTGCTCTTTACACTCCTCCCCACTGCCCCCCTCCTCTTCGCTTAGGTCTCACAACTCGACAGGCGACCTGAAACGTGTGGGCACTTCTCCTCTCTTGCCTCCCTCTGCCGTGTCGCTCTCTTCGTCCTGCGGGGAGACGGACTCCCAGAGCTTCAGGAGGAGGGCCAACACCTTTAGCCACACCCCCAGCCCATCTTCTGCTGACCACACCCCCTCCCAGAGACTCCATCACTCACCCCAGGACTCCAGCTCCTCCACCAAGCCCAAACTGGTTCGACACTACTCCGTCAGCACTGGAACACCACACCAGAGCAAGTAAGGACTGACGTGTGTGTGTTTGTGTGTGTGTTTTTGTGTGTGTGGACCTGGTATCGGAGCGCAGTGTTGAAGTTCAAACCCTCCCAGAGGGATGTGTTTTGATGGGGTTATCTCGCTTTTCCGTTCTGATGACTATGATGCAGACCTCTTGCTAACTCGTTATGTTTTGGTGAATTGGCTGGAACACATCACAGGGACTTGGGTCAGCGTTCTCTACAGGGCTCATGGTTTTAATGGTTGGTTTCAGCCCCTGCGGTTCTCTTTAAAAGGGACTCTGTCCTGTCAAACTTCTGGTCAAGACGTCATGCGCTTCCTCACGTGCTTCCTCACCCGCTTCCTGGTGTGCTTCATGTACTCCTCCCTATTATCTTTACGTTTCTTCTTTCGTAAGGAATTCGTTTCCTCCTTTTATTGACTCCTTTATTCCCTGTGTCTGTCTGCTCTTCAGAAGACTCCAAGGTGACCAATCTCTTCCTTTACCCTCATCCCTTTCTCCTCTCCTCACTCATCCCTCCTTCCCCTCTCTTGGGTATCATCCGGTCAAACGAAGGTGAGTAATTGTTTTTTCCCTCTGGTCTTCTGTCTATAATTATCACTTCTCCAATTAGCTCGGTCTTATTCTACTTGTTGTATTTTTGCTCTCTCTGTTTCTGTCCTCTGTCTTCCTCTATACCGCTGTTCTTCTTTCCCTCCCTCTCTGCCTTCACCCATCCCTCTCTCCATCAGTCCCCTGGTAGGTCTGCGTGCTCGTCTCCATTCCTCCTCCTCAGTTCCTAACTTCCTTAAGTTCCTCCCTCCGGTCCGTGAGAACGACCCCTGTGACTCAAACACGAGGAGGTAGAAAGTGCACGCGCACTACAGTAGTGACGTTTGTATCCACTAACCTGTGCAGGTGTGTCGCAGCACCTTGTTGTTTGACGTGTCAGATGTTTGTGTCTGTGTAAACTGTCAATACAATGGAACCTTGTCTGTGTGTGTGTGTGTTTTAGGTCTAACTATACTGTACAGTAAAACCAGAAGCAATTGGACTCATGGGGACCTTTTGCCAGTCCCCATGAGGCAAAAGTCCATTTCCGGCTCAGGGTTTAGGTTTAGGGTCAAACTTACAATACATTTTAGAGTAGAACTGGGGACTCTTTAAGGTCCAGGGGTTGTTGGTTTAGTTTAGGGTTAAGGTTAGGCATTAAATCTAGGTAAAGTTTAGGCATAAATGTTACTTTATTGTGGTTAAGGTTAGGGTTAGATTAGGTTTAGGTTAAGGTTAGGGTAAGGTTTACGTTTAGGGTTAAGATTATGGCAAGGGAGCATGCAATTTCTATTTCCTGGTCCCCATGAGGATAGCCATACAAACTTGTGTGTGTGTTTAAACCATCTACCATGGCCTGGGTTTATACTTTGATTGGCTCGTCAGGCATGTGTTATTGTCTGCTAACTCTCCTCCGTGTGGTGCAGTATGTTCCCTTTATAGATTCACTGTGGGTCTAATTTTTGCCGGACCGCATTAGCGGAGCCGTCCTAGAAGAGCGAATGTCTCTTACTGAGTGAATCTGTCCATCCGTCTCTGACAGACTGACTACCCCTTGTTAAATAGCGTAGTGGTTAGAGACGCGGGTTACGCAACAACATATTCTGAGTCCGACTCCCGTAACAGCCTAAACACATAATGCTTGAGGTTCAGGACAGACAACAACCTTATGTAGCTACATAATAGGAAGCCTAAAATAAAACAGTTCTGGTGGATATTAGCTTTTTTTTCCGGATAGACAAACACTTTGCTGCCTACACGATTCTCTCATCTTTTCACTTGACAAAAGTCAGTTATCTTCACCTATATTGAAAGATCCTCAGTCTCATTCACCAATGGCTAATTAGCTGTTGAAATGACCTGTGGTAAAAGAGGATTTGTTCAGAATTGACAACTTCGCTGGCTGCAACCTTCTGTAGCTACGGGAGCCTAAAAGGAAACCGTTTACTGTAGTGATGGCCAAACAAGGCTTCATTAGCGTTATTTTAGCAGCAGGATATTATGCTGGCAGCACTTCGATTTTCATTATCACAATAAAATCCCTATTTGAAATGTATAAGGCCATATTGCTAACAATCTAGGATGTACAAAAACAACAGACAAGAACAACATTGGAACGGACATAAAATGACAGACTTGATTGACAGACTAGATTAACTATATCGCCTTATATGGTTCAATTATGCTTTTATTTAGAAAAAGAAAATCTGAATTAGCTGCTAGCATAATATCCTACTGCCAGAAGAATTCATAGATACTATTTGTGGTGGAGGTTAACCTAATAAGAAACATTACTCAGTTTAACACGATATTTGACGTGATGTTAATTCATGACAACATTATATAATGTCAATATGCTATACTGACACCCGGCTAACAGTCAGCTCTGTGGTGTAGTGGTTAAAGACATAGCCTTTCACGTGGGAGACCTGAGTTCAAATCTCGAGAGGGCAGCCTCAATCAATACTTTATTTTGCAGGTTTGCTATATTTGTGACTGACCGTGATGTTGGTCTGTGTTTTTAGGTATTCATCTAAATGTGCATTTAATTGAATGAATGTGTGAAGCTGCTCTGTCCAGTCGGGTAACTGAATGTCTTTTAATGTGTGTGTGTGTGTGTGTGTGTGTGTTTCAGTGACGTTGCTGCTCTCTCCAGTCCGGTAGCAGAGTGTGTGGGAGACAGTCCTCTACGAAGCCGCAGACACTCCTGGAGACAACAGATCTTCCTACGAGTCGCTACTCCTCAGAAAACGGACAGAGATGGTACGACAACCACCCAACCATGCACACACTGGAGGGAGAGTAAACAATCTGAGGGCTGAGTTTGTTAACCACCTTAGATAAACCTGTGTGTGTGTGGGCAGGGCAGGGCTGGGCTGCAGCTGTTTTGTGCCTTCAGGTTGCCTTATAAAAACACATGCACACAAAACTACATGACACAACTGGTTGATCACGTCCTGGATGATGATTGGACTAGCAGTGTTCCAAGCCTTGTTGTATTTGCCGCCACAGACACACCTCTGGCTCCGTCTGATGGCTAGGGCTTTCATAGCGGGGGGAGAGGAGGAGATCGGGGGGAGAGAACCAGGGTGTGTCAGTTCTCTCTCTGTGTGCGTGTGTAAATTGCAGGACCAATGCAGTGACAGGACCTGGCCACTGGGTGGGAGTGTTGCTTTGTTTTACCACTCACTAGTCAGATTAGGTGACAAGTTTCCCGCAACGTGATTGAAGATTTTACCAGAACTTGGGTCTCCCAAGGTCAAGCTGCCCTCCTCAGTCGGGGTTGATGTTTTGACCACGACCCTGGTTGAAGAGTGGCTGAGGAGCCCCGTGGGTGACGGGAGGGAGAGGGAGGTGGGGGGGGGGGGGGAGAGGGAGGTTATGGGGGGTGGTGTAGAGGGAGGTTATGGGGGGTGGTGTAGAGGGAGGTTATGGGGGGTGGTGTAGAGGGAGGTTATGGGGGGTGGTATAGAGGGAGGTTATGGGGGGTGGGAGAGGGAGGTTATGGGGGGTGGTATAGAGGGAGGTTATGGGGGGTGGGAGAGGGAGGTTATGGGGGGTGGTGTAGAGGTTGATAGACAGAAAGGAGATGTGAGAGATGGGGTGGAGAAAAGAGGTTGGTGTTAACAAATACAGTTATTCCTAATGAAATGGAAGGTGAGACATACAGGGTGAGACATACAGGGTGAGACATACAGGGTGAGACATACAGGGTGAGACATACAGGGTGAGACATACAGGGTGTACAATGAAATGCTGTCAGCATCTAAAGTGCGAACTACGCCCCTGTGGATGTGTGTTTCAGGGGATGCATGTGTGTTTGAAGTCATTATGTGCATGTGTGCTGGGTGTGTATAAGGAAGTTATGGGTGTGTGTCCAGGTTATGTTGACAGTCCCACACAGAGTGACAGGAAAGCGCCTGCCTTGTTGACCCAGTTGCAGGGACGTTGGGTATTTGTGTGTTCAGGGAGTTGGCTCTGCTGGAGCCTGACTATTTGCACAGGGAGGGGACACTGTTGCACTGTGTGTGTGTGTGTGTGTGTGTGTTTTAGGTCAAATTTTGTCTGGTTTTACTATACTGATGGGGACATTTGGTTCCCATGAGTGTCGTTAGACCTAAAACACACACAGGCCCCATGAGGCAAACGTCAATTACCGGCTCAGGGTTTAGGGTCAAACTTACAATTCATTTATAGTTAGAATTGGGGTTCTTTTAGGTCCAGGCGTTGTTGGTTAAGTTTAGGGTTAAGGTTAGGCGTTACATCTAGGTAAAGTGTAGGCATACATGTTACTTTATTGAGGTTAGGGCAAGGGAGCATGCCATTTCAATTTTCTGGTCCCCATGAGGATAGCCATACAAACGCGTGCGTGTGTGTGTGTGTGTTAAAAGTCGATCTGATCCTCTGAAGTAGTGTGTTTATTCAGTGAATGTGCAGATTTCAACATCATTTGTTCAGAGCCCCTCCCCCAACACACTCATCACTGTTTGGTTTCACTCATTAACTATCTTCCATGCTTCTGACTCTCTTCATGGCTCCTATTTGAGGGCAGGGGGTGAGGGAGAGGGGATGAGAGGCGAGACGGGTGTGGGGTGAGGCGAGACGGGTGAGGGGAGACGGGTGTGGGGTGAGGCGAGACGGGTCACTGCAGATACTGTGTGTTAATATAACGTGACTAAGCCAATGATGTATTTCTTGACAAACTCCTCTCAAACGACGTTAAAATCACGTTCATGCTCGCTGGAAATAACTGTTATCAACAACGGGCCGAGGATAACGAGAGATTGGCCTGGTAACTGAGAAAGATTTGAGGCCAATGAATATTAATGACGGTGAAGATTCTTCGCGGTTAGGTGGAACTGGGATGAAGCACCGGGGGCGCAGAAAGGGGCTACTGAGATGAAGTCACTTCTTGTGGGATGTTCTACCACCGCTGGGTGGAAACCCATTGAACTGGTGGAAGGTCAAATTAAGATTCCCCTGCAGTACATGCGCTTCCCTATGCCCTCTGGGCCATCCAAGCGGGTGTGTTCAGCTGCTGGACCATCGCGCTCGCCACTGAGCATGTTTGAAAATAAAAATCAATAGGCTTGCTTGGGAATCAGATCAGCTTGCCATGGTTTGGTAATCAGAGTCCAAAGACAGTTTTTATATTTGAAATGTTTGTATAAACTATTCATGGTATGTCCACAGAGGGCATTGTCTGCCTCATTTAAATCTAGTTGGCATACTCATCCCAAAATGGGAGTCCGATTGATTAGATTTTTTTTGTTATTTTAAATACAGGCCTAGGTTAAAAATCACTTATTTTTCATTGATCTTTTAATGATTCCAGCAAGGTTGTATAAGAGCGTTGCGATCATTTTCAGATTATTTGTTTATCTACACATACCGTATCTCAAAAAAGTGAGTTACACCCCTCACATTTTTGTAAATATTTGATTATATCTTTTCATGTGACAACACTGAAGAAATGACACTTTTCTACAATGTAGTGAGTGTACAGCTTGTATAACAGTGTCAATTTGCTGTCCCTTCAAAATAACTCAACACAGCTTTTAATGTCTAAACCACTGGCAACAAAAGTGAGTACACCCCTATGTGAAAATGTCCAAATTGGGCCCAATTTAGCCATTTTTCCTCACACTTGTTAGTGTTACAAGGTCTCAGGTGTGAATGGGGAGCAGGTGTGTTAAATTTGGTGTGATCGCTCTCACACTCCCTCATACTGGTCACTGGAAGTTCAACATGGCACCTCATGGCAAAGAACTCTCTGTGGATCTCAAAAAAGAATTGTTGCTCAACATAAAGATGGCCTAGGCTATAAGAAGACCCTAAAACTGAGCTGCAGCACGGTGGCTAAGACAATATTGTTGTTTAACAGGACAGGTTCCATTCAGAACAGGCCTCGCCATGGTCGACCAAAGTAGTTGAGTGCACGTGCTCAGCATCATATTCTGAGATTATATAATAAACGTATGAGTGCTGCCAGAGTTTGAAGGGGTGGGGGGTCAGCCTGTCAGTGCTCAGACCATACGCCGCACACTGCATCAAATTGGTATGCATGGCTGTCGTCCCAGAAGGAAGCCTCTTCTAAAGATGATCCCCAAGAAAGCCCTCAAACAGTTTGCTGAAGACAAGCAGACTAAGGACATGGATTACTAGAACAGTGTCCTGTGGTCAGATGGTGTCAAGCGTGTGTGGCGGCAACCAGGTGAGGAGTACAAAGACAGGTGTGTTTTTTGCTTATAAGTCAAGCATGGTGGTGGGAGTGTCATGGTCTGGGGCGGCAGGGCAGTATTCCAACATGATAACGACCCCAAACCCACCTCCAAGATGACCACTGCCTGGCTAAAGAAGCTGAGGGTAAATGTGATGGACTGGCCAAGCATGTCTCCAGACCTAAACCCTATTGAGCATCTGTGGGGCATCCTCAAACGGAAGGTGGAGGAGAGCAAGGTCTCTAACATCCACCAGCTCTGTGATGTCGTCATGGAGGAGTGGGAGAGGATTCCAGTGATAACCTGTGAAGCTCTGATGAACTCCATGCCCAATTGGGTTAAGGCATTGCTGGAAAATAATGGTGGCCACACAAAATATTGACATTTTTGGTCGAATTTGGACATTTTCACATAGGGGTGTACTCACTTTTGTTGCCAGTGGTTTAGACGTTAATAATGGCTGTGTGTTGTGTTATTTTGAGGGGACAGCAAATGTACACTTATACAAGCTGTACACTCACTACTTCACATTGTAGCAAAGTCTCATTTCTTCAGTGTTTTCAAATGAGAAGATATAATCAAATATTTACAGAAATGTGAGGGGTGTACTCACTTTTTGTGTGATACTGCATGTCCACGTCTTGTAAAAATGTTACCGTCAGTGATGGAGAAGCCCTAGTTGAGTGTGAGAGGTGTTTCCTTGTGGCTGTTGGTTCTCTAAACAACGCTCTTCTCCTTGAGGAGGTGCTCCACCCTGTCTGTAGTATGGGTGGAGCACCACACACAAGCTTGTTGTTTTGTACACATGATTGTGCGCATTGGTCTGTATGTGTTTTTACCGTGGTGTTTAAAATGTTCTATTACGCTGTTGTCTGTTGGGTACTTCTAATACTATGCACTAATAGTTTGAATGGCAAAACGCACCAATGAATGCAGCAGGAAATGTGTCTTTCTGCTCGTGCTTGATTCTGCCTTTGGTCTTCCCCATCAGTAACTTTAATACAAAGGGATTTATGTCTTTTTGGGGGGTATTTTTCACAGTTTTACCCCTGATTCTGTTTATGGGAAATCCAATTTGTGCTAATAGCATTGCATCATTGCGCAATTATTTTAGCAGTTCTCTGAAAAGTTGAAGCCCCTCTCGCCAAGCCGCTCTGCTTGTTGTCACACCCCTCGCTCAGCCAGAAGGTACTCGCCTGTCCCAACATACACGAAGGAGAATGCATTTACCGGCCAACCGTCTTGTTGGTGCTTGCTGGTGCTCAACCCACCACAGACCTCACTAGAGCATGGCGATGCAACCCAACAGACTTTGGGCGGTGCCGAGTCAATTTGCACTGACCCATTCGAGGCCATGGGTGTTTCTGATTTGCCACAGTCAGGACCTGAACCCACACGCCACTTCACCACCACACCGTGTGGGAACGTTTGGTATAAATTCTCTCAAAGTCTTGATGTTCCCTTGTTTGACCTCAGAGGACGTGACTGGAACTTTCCTCCAGCCCAGCCGTTTCCTCCCTTCTCTGTTTTTGAAGACGTCTTTTCCCTGTCAGAGGTTGTTGTAGACGCCTACTGTGTCCTGTTGAATGTCAGTTGATGATTTGATTGACAGTAGTAGATAAGAGCCCATCATTATTATGAATAAGGTACATTTTCAAAATATATTGTTTATTAAAAAAAAACGTGTATATTGTTTAATTTTATATCATTTTTTTACCGTCATGCATTGTCTCCCTCCCTCTCTCTTTTTTACTCTGTTTTCTTCTCTCATCCTTTCCCACCTCGGCCTCTCTTTCCCCGTCCCCTTCTCCATCTCAGAAAGGGGCGACTCTTCTCTAGAGGGTAGGGTACTGTCTCTGAGCCAGGGGGGCGCGGTTGGGGGTGGAGACAGGCCGCTGGGCGTGGTTCCAGAGGAGAGGAAGAGGCGTGGCCAGGCGGACCTCCGAGAGCTGTGGAGGAAGGCTATCCTTCAACAGATACTACTGCTGAGAATGGAGAGAGAGAACAACAAGATACAAGGTAGAGCACACATTTAGAACATCCCTCATTGGGCTTTTATACTGTAACTGGCTAGTGATGATCTGAGTAGTATCTTTTATTTTGACAGCAGTGGTTGTCAGTCCTGCACCTGGGGGAAGCTCCAGAATGGAGTCTCTGACGTGCAGGGAAACATAGTACAGAGATAGATTGTTCCTGGACCTCGAGCTTCCAGCACAGCACTGCCCATCCCGCTATGGGTCAGGTCCTCCTGACAATGTTTACTAAGGCAGACACGTGCTACCATGGAGATCTGCCTGCGCCCTCCCATCTGCCCTTCTGCCCATCACAAAGGGCCTTTAAGGGCAATTTTTTATTTTTTTTCCCAGGGAATGTGTAGACCACACCCGTCTCCCCTCACCTTACACCCACAGAAGTAAACAGATACTACACATCTCCCCACATACTGCATGCATCACTACCCACTGTTTAAATAGCGTAGTGGCGGAAGACTACACCGTCTACACAGCCTGAAGCCTCGGATCCAATCCAGCCACAGCAACAATCGTCCCTCTACTTACGGGCCGGCAGAACTAGTCTCGCCTGGTTCCTTTGCTTGTTTTTGATTGTGTCTGTGTGAGGCGTCGTGTGATTGGACAGGTAATGAAAGCTTGAACCTATTCAACCCTGCTCATCTGTACACTATGAGGTCTAACTGGTATGTCTTGGTGAACCGCAGGGATTCTCTAGAAATTCAGCTAAACAAAGCTCTGACATACCAATGAAGACATTAAATAATGTGTGGGTGTGTCTGGTTTCATGTAGTCCCAGATCACCTGCGCCGGAGCAACGTGATGTGGCAGGCCTCATAAAATAATGAAAAATATTAGGCCTGAGGCCGGAAATGTAAGCCTAAAATCCCCTGGAATTCAGCAAAAATGTGGGCAGGAGGGTAGGGAGGAGGAGACTGAGGTGACACGGAGGAGGAGGAGACCTCTTCCATGCTTCTTCATGGGTTCAGCTCTAATAATGGCTAGTCCAAGGGAAAAGCCGGCATGTATGGTAAGAATAGAAAGGACGTTATAAAATAATTTTGCTTAAATGAAAAAATAGGGCTTGTCTGTCACACTGGATTTATAATTAGGTTTTTTTACTTGTACTTGTTAGAGAGACTCTACACATGGCTTACCAAAACTCTACCCATGGCTTACCATAACGGACACCAGAGACTGTTTTAGCTGGCCTTTTAATGTAAAGCACAATCATTTTGCTGTGTTGTTTTCGCACCCTGAGTTGAGCCGTGAGTTGAGCCGTGAGTTGAGCCGTGAGTTGAGCCGTGAGTTGAGCCGTGAGTTGAGCCCTGAGTTGAGCCCTGAGTTGAGCCAGAATTGTGTTAAACCTCACCGGATATTTCTCCCTTCACCCTTGCTCATTCCACTGGCTTTCAGGAGAAGACTGCCCTGCCGTCCTGTCAGGCTACAGTAACGTGTCCTTTGCCAAGCGCATGGAGGGGCTGGGGGAGTGGGAGGGAGGGGCTGGGGGAGTGGGAGGGAGGGGCTGGGGGAGTGGGAGGGAGGGAGGGGCTGGGGGAGTGGGAGGGAGGGGCTGGGGGAGTGGGAGAGAGGGGCTGGGGGAGTGGGAGGGAGGGGCTGGGGGAGTGGGAGGCCAACAGGTTAAGAGAGGAACAATTTGTAAAAACTGACATGGAATCACCCATATCCAGTGTCCATTTCCCTTTTTAAACAAATTAAATGTCAAAACCATAGGACCGGACAGTCACTACTTCAACATCATTTTTAGTTTGAGTGAGTGAGGGAAGGACCTCGACCCCAACGCATATTGGTTTTTAATTTGAGTGAGTGAGGGAAGGACCTCGACCCCAACGCATATTGGTTTTTAATTTGAGTGAGTGAGGGAAGGACCTCGACCCCAACGCATATTGGTTTTTAATTTGAGTGAGTGAGGGAAGGACCTCGACCCCAACGCATATTGGTTTTTAATTTGAGTGAGTGAGGGAAGGACCTCGACCCCAACGCATATTGGTTTTTAATTTGAGTGAGTGAGGGAAGGACCTCGACCCCAACGCATATTGGTTTTTAATTTGAGTGAGTGAGGGAAGGACCTCGACCCCAACGCATATTGGTTTTTAATTTGAGTGAGTGAGGGAAGGACCTCGACCCCAACGCATATTGGTTTCAGGTGGGGGGGACTTGCAGGTTGTTGATTAACCCTTAGCATGCTGGCAGATTCCTGATTACATTCTTGTCCTAGAGTCCAATATGATGGCTGAAGTGTGTCTGTGTGTCTGTGTGTCTGTGTGTCTGTGTGTCTGTGTGTCTGTGTGTCTGTGTGTCTGTGTGTCTGTGTGTGTGTGTGTGTGTGTGTGTCTGTGTGTGTGTGTGTCTGTGTAGCGTCAGAGAGTAAGCGGCTACGTCTAGACTACGAGGAAATAACTCCTTGTCTGAAGGACGTCACACTCGTCTGGGAAGGCATGCTGGGAACTCCAGCCAGGTCAACCGTGAAGTTCAACCGCGACACAATCCACACTGCTGTTGGACAGGGTAACACACACACCATCACACTGCTGTTGGACAGGGTAACACACACACCATCACACTGCTGTTGGACAGGGTAACACACACACCATCACACTGCTGTTGGACAGGGTAACACACACACCATCACACTGCTGTTGGACAGGGTAACACACACACCATCACACTGCTGTAACATGAACACCTGTAATGTCTGCGGTCTACTGCCTCCAGGTGATGTGTTCTTTCCTTAAACCTGTTCAATTCCTCATTCTTTTTTCTCTCTCTTTCTGTCTCTCTCTTTCTGTCTCTCTCTTTCTGTCTCTCTCTGTCTCTCTCTGTCTGTCTGTCTGTCTGTCTCTGCCCGCCCAGGAGTTCCTAGGCAGTTCAGAGGAGAGGTGTGGAAGTTTCTTTCTGAGCAGTATCTGTTGAGCCAGACTGTTCCCTCCAGAACTCCAGCCAATAATACGCCTTATAAAGAACTACTCAAACAGCTGACTTCCCAACAGCATGCCATCCTCATTGACCTGGGTAAGACGCGCGTGGGGTGGCTGGTCTCCCATCTGTCACCTGAGGCAGGGTGATTTCTGGGTCTATTGACTGACTGGGAGTATGTTTGTCACGGTCTCTATCAGTGTGATGCTCTATGGAACGTACTGGAACAGATGCTTTGCTCTCACACACACAGTCACACACCCATGTATTTACATCTTTTACGCTAACCTCATTGTAACACCCCCACCCAACACCGCGCGCACACAGCAAACCTGTTAACACTTTCTGACACACACGGCACTCCGCCGAGACGCACATGTACAAAGTCACATCATGTAGTTCTTTACTTCACACAATGACAACATTTGTTATTGCCTTGAAATACAAACCTAACTCTCATTTTAATTTGTGAAAATGTCCAAATTCAGGTTATTGTTGTTTGAATTTCGTCCAGGCATTTTGAACAGCTGACATTGTTCTAGCCAGAAATGCGATGACAACGTTTGTTGCAAAAATGTCTTCATGTCTAGCGCTTCTTAGTATTAACCTTCAAATTTTACACAATTATTCGGTCTCTTTTGCAAATGACAAAATGTGTGTGAAATCAACAGGACATGGTTGGGTGTGAACCCTGACCCCAAACACTTTGTTTATCATCTGTGTGTCTGTCCCCCACCCAAAAAATACATCTGTCAGGTGTGAACCACACAGCTCCAGTTACTGCTTTGTTGACTTTAATCTTACCTCCAGGCCTACAGTACATTTAAAAAAAAAAATCATATTGATATTGGATTTTCTAACCGTTTATCTGTTTTCTTTGATAATATTTTGATAATATTTTGGACCAGATTGAGCACTCCGCCACTTTAAATCCTAGTGCATTAAATGGCCGATTGCCAGTTCCCTCATCAATGGCATTTGGCTGTTACATCTATTCCCTGGTTCACCAACGCCCCTTCACTATGGATTCACTATGGATTCAAAAACCAGTCATTTTTGGGGAAAATGTTCAGTATTCTGTTTTTTTGTTAACGCACCTTTGTCAGCAAATTTTTGGCGTTGGCCGGGTGTTGAGCAGTGCCTTGTTTCCAGAAGAAATGCTTGGCAAATGCTTGGCATTTTGTCTGGTGTGCTTGAGGGGGCCTACAGCAGGATTGGGTGTTGGAGGACTGGAGCTTGGAGCCACAGGGCAAAGTGACATAAATGTTAATTAACAATAAAATAAATCACAGTTCACTGTAAACACTCAAACGCTTTAATGGCAGAGAGCTTTTCGAATGTTAAATGATTCAAGATATAAAAAAAGAGAAACGTCAAAAAGGAGAGTATTGGTCCAGACCTGTGCAAGCCTCCAGCTCATCTTACACAACATGCTGGCTCAACGGGGGCTTTAGTCTGTAGGCTGCCTGTTTCTCAATAAATCATGCTTGATATCTTGTGTGATTGCCAAGGTTGCCATGTCAATGAAAAGGAAGTATTTAATATATATATATACACACACACTCATGTCTCTTTCCCTCTGTCTCTTTCAATTTGGTCCAATTCAAATAGCTTTGTTGGCTTCGGTAAATAAGTAATAATAAAACCAACACAATTACGACAGTTAAAAACTAATTGTGATGTCATACAGTCAGTAAATGGCCTCACGCCACGGCTATTAGCCAATCAGCCTTCAGGATTCAAACCCCTCTGTTCAAGCCAAAGCCGTAAGGCACCAGGTCTAGCGTCCAAAGACGCGTTCCCACCACAGGAACTTTACCCAGGAACTAGGAACCTTTTGAGGAACTCACTGCGTTCCCACCGCAGGAACTTTACCCAGGAACTAGGAACCTTTTGAGGAACTCACTGCGTTCCCACCGCAGGAACTTTACCCAGGAACTAGGAACCTTTTGAGGAACTCACTGCGTTCCCACCGCAGGAACTTTACCCAGGAACTAGGAACCTTTTGAGGAACTCACTGCGTTCCCACTGCAGGAACTTTACCCAGGAACTGGGAACCTTTTGAGGAACTCACTGCGTTCCTACCACAGGAACTTTACCCAGGAACTAGGAACCTTTTGAGGAACTCACTGCGTGAGGAACCAGTGTATAAATACATTTCTGGAGACTATATTTTACCCCAAAAACTGTCTCTGCCCAGGGGGGGCGGAGCTTGCAGTGTTGAATGTTTCTGAATTGGATTGAAGGCAAACGGCGAGGAGACGAAGCCCACGGGTTAATTGCATTGAGCAATCATACAAAGGTTTTCCTTACACAGTTTTATAATAAATATCAGGAGACATTTAATATATGCATTATTTAGTGGTAACCATAAAAATTGAGAACTTGGTCGGGAATTAATGTCCTAGCTATATATTTACATATTCTCTGGGGCGCATGAGCTGTTGCATGGGAACGTCAATCATCCAATTAATCATCCATCCAATCAGCTGACGCTGAACATGCATACATTTAAACTATTCAAGCAGCCACTATCAATCATACTTACACGATATATGTGCCTTTTACTCCGGTCTCCAACAATTCATTATTTGTGTACAATTATTTTGTTTTACGCTAACATGAAAATAAAAAAAGCTACTAACTGTGATTACACAGATTTAGCCTTCCGAAGAATTTCTAGATTTGGTGCAAATGTTCCTTCAACATTAACTTGGAGCTCCTAATTTAGTTTTAACTCTGAACTGATTTCTGCACATGATTGGTCTCCAAGCCGTATTATCTGTAATGTATTTAGAGGTGTGACAGAAAAGCTGGGTGGATAATGTACATGACCGGGGAGAGTATTCTGCACTCATTTCGCATGTGTAGCAGACAGACATTATCTTTTATTCAGACCGCAACCTGCATTTGACATGATGAATTCCAAAGCAATGAGAACCAGCATGCATTATCCATTCACATTAACACCATCAAAGACGAAGTCCTGGTCTCATTGCGTGTTTATGCTGAGGACCAAAATCCAGCCGGAATTGCATACGGCGATCCATAATGGTACTCAAATATCCTGCAAGTTAAGTGAGCTGAACATTATTCACACTGGGAGATAGTGTCAGTAGAAGCTTACAAAATGTAAACAAGTTGTTATTTATACTTGTGTGTTGCACATTTGTATTTTGCACCTACATTTTTGGAAATAAATAGCTATGGAACCAAATGTATAGTGGCAATTTGCGTAAATCTGAAAACAGAAGAACTCCCACACTCTCTCGCTTACTGCTGAAATATTTATTAAATCACAACAAATAATGAACAAAATAAAGTATTCGCGTTGTCGTGAATCCGTCTGTCATCTCACGGTTAATCTCCTCAATAGCTTGTAAAATTGTTTGGTTTCTTTTCTAAAATTTTAGTTTTCTGTATAACAGGTTTCTAACTAAGCCTCAGACAAGTTAGATGAGGTGACTTGTATCTTCGTTGAACTCTTGGTGTTGCAGGGATTTGTTTTTTTGACCCTTTTTTCCTCTGGGATTCCTACTGAGACTCATGTGTTCATGTAAGCATTTGTAGTTGTCTTCTGGACAGGTTAGGGTCAATAATCTCCTTTGTTCGATGAGTATGTTTCTACACACCCACAATTATACTTATTGTAAAGGTTAGGAGAACCTTCCAGATGTCTGCATGCAGGGTTTCAGAGGGATGTTTCTGATCTCCATCTCTGAGTCTCTCTGTATGTCTTCCAGGTCGGACCTTCCCCACACACCCGTATTTCCAGGCACAGTTAGGGGCTGGTCAGCTGTCCCTCTACAACTTGCTCAAGGCCTACTCCCTTCTGGACCCAGAGGTATACACACACACACACACACTCATATAACACACTCATATAACACACTCATATAACACACTGACAGGATTCATTAATCTACTTGTTGACATCTGTGTTGAACCCAAACCCTGTGTACGACAGACAGAACTGACTGACTCTTCCAACCCCCGTACGACAGACAGAACTGACTGACTCTTCCAAACCCCGTACGACAGACAGAACTGACTGACTCTTCCAAACCCTGTACGACAGACAGAATTGACTGACTCTTCCGAACCCCGTACGACAGACAGAACTGACTGACTCTTCTTAATATTGGCCTGGTCATTAGAGAAGTGTTTTTTCTGCTCTGGCGGTGGTCAGTCACCTCTGCATGGCCTCATTTCCATCTCTGTCTTCCAACTTTGCAACTTCATCTCTGGAAATGAAGCTATCAATCAAAAAAAGTATATCTTAATCATATTTCTTTGCCATTTGATTCCTTAAAAAATAAAAAGATTCCACTTTCGCCCCCCCCCCCCCCCCCCCCCCCCCCCCTCTGTGTCCAGGTGGGTTACTGCCAGGGTCTGAGTTTCATAGCTGGTGTGTTGTTGCTCCACATGGGTGAAGAGGAGGCCTTCAACATGCTCAAGTTCCTCATGTATGATATGGGTCTCCGCAAACAATACAGGCCTGACATGATCATTCTGCAGGTAACACACACACCGACACACACACACACCGACACACACACACACCGACACATAGACACACCGACACACACACACACACTGACACAACAGTAAATATCTCCTTCCTCTCCTCCCCCTCCTCCTGAGGGTAGATCCAGATGTACCAGTTGTCTCGTCTCCTCCATGACTACCACAGAGACCTGTATGTCCACCTGGAGCAGCAGGAGATCGGCCCGTCTCTGTACGCTGCTCCCTGGTTCCTCACAGCCTTTGCCTCACACTTCCCCCTGGGCTTTGTGGCCAGGGTGTTCGGTACGTTGGGCAGACGTGTGTGTCGGTGTGTGTGTGTGTGTTTGTGTGTGTTTGCCTGAATGTACCCACGTGGTCCAATTCACAACTTCTGTGCTAAGATCAGGATTGATCCACTGAAGTTTGAATGTGCTGGTCTCTGTAAATGTACTGGTTGGGTTTTCTCCAACCGCTTGGTTTTAAACATTTTCCATGTAACCATACGTTCTGTGGACAGACACAACAACACACAGACACATTCTTTAGCGCATACTGACCCGGGATCCAGATTTCACCTAGGAACGTTGCCTCTGAGGGAAAATGTTATATGTTATTCTAAGGATAAGATTTAGTTTGAGGTTAGCAGTTAAAATAGTGGAGGAAATTAGATTGTAATGGAAATGTGGTGTCCTTGCAAGTGTGAGCGTGCGCGTGTGTGAGCGTGCGCGTGTGTGAGCGTGCGCGTGTGTGAGCGTGCGCGTGTGTGAGCGTGCGCGTGTGTGAGCGTGCGCGTGTGTGAGCGTGCGCGTGTGTGAGCGTGCGCGTGTGTGAGCGTGCGCGCG
This sequence comes from Esox lucius, assembly GCF_011004845.1. NCBI lineage: Eukaryota > Metazoa > Chordata > Actinopteri > Esociformes > Esocidae > Esox > Esox lucius. The sequence continues at coordinate 20,851,999 of NC_047593.1, forward strand.
TGTGAGCGTGCGCGCGTGTGAGCGTGCGCGCGTGTGAGCGTGCGCGCGTGTGAGAGAGCGCGCGTGTGAGAGCGCGCGTGTGAGAGCGCGCGTGTGTGAGCGCGCGTGTGAGAGCGCGCGTGTGAGAGCGCGCGTGTGTGAGCGCGCGTGTGTGAGCGCGCGTGTGTGTGTGTGAGCGCGCGTGTGTGTGTGTGAGCGCGCGTGTGTGTGTGTGAGCACGCGTGTGTGTGTGTGAGCACGCGTGTGTGTGTGTGAGCACGCGTGTGTGTGTGTGTGTGTGTGTGTGTGTGTGTGTGTGTGTGTGTGTGTGTGTGTGTGTGAGCGCGCGTGTGTGTGAGCGTGTGGACACTGATCTCCTCCTACACAGATAAACACAAACAAATCTCTTCAAACACAGATATAAACACACACACACTTCTTCCTACTACTAAACCACATAAAAATACCTACTCAGACAAACACATGTACACACACACATCTCTTCCTAACACATGTACACACACACACACATCTAACCCTAACACATGTACACACACACACACACACACATCTAACCCTAACACATGTACACACACACACACATCTAACCCTAACACATGTACACACACACACACACATCTAACCCTAACACATGTACACACACACACACACATCTAACCCTAACACATGTACACACACACACACACATCTCTTCCTGCACACAGACAGACATAGAACACGTGTTGTAATGCTTCTCTGACATGAAACTGGATTATGTCTCAACTTCAAGCTCTTAGTCAACATAGAGACGTGTGGCGTGCGTGTGGCGTGCGTGTGGCGTGCGTGTGGCGTGCGTGTGGCGTGCGTGCGTGTGGCGTGCGTGTGGCGTGCGTGTGACGTGCGTGTGGCGTGCGTGTGACGTGCGATCCAGTTATTGTTGCTGTCCTGGTGACTTAGACCTTCTCGTGTTTTTTTTGTCAGTGTGTGGTGAAAAAAAAAAAAAACAAGTCAATGACTTGCTCCGTGCACAAATAAGTCATTATTTAGGTCAATCACATTTGCACAGGAGACTGTGCTGTCAAAGGAGACTTCACGGTTTACTTTTGTGTAACTGAGGTAATGTTTGTTTTCTTGCTAGTTAACCTTAACGTTACTTAATTGTCAATACAGTTGCCTGTTTAGTATCGCCATGTGAACACTCCCAACTAAAACCTCTGAAATGAAACAGATTCCAGAATATATAACAGTTTTGAGCGAGGAGTAGATACGTTTTACCAAATAATAATTACAGGAAATTACATGTGTTGAAACAACCAGAAATAAAAGTTCACGGTCTCTCACTGATTCTTCCCCTCCGCACCACTTTCCCCGTTCGCAGACATGTTATTTCTACAGGGAGCGGAGGTCATTTTCAAAGTGTCGCTAAGCCTCCTGGGTAGTCACAAGCCATTGATTCTGCAGCATGACAGTCTGGAGACCATAGTAGACTTCATCAAGACCACCCTGCCCAACCTGGGACTTGTTCAGATGGAGAAGACCATCAATCAGGTAGGTCAGGGTCATTCACAGTAAATGTACTAACATGTAGTAAAGACAGTCCTGCATGTTGAGATGCACACAAGCAGCTCCGTGTTCCAGGTATGTTGCCGGGAGGTGATATCTGTTCATCTCAGCATGCCTGTGGACACTACTGACATTCTACCTACTTAAACACATGCTGCCTGAATTAACTCGTGAGGTGGTGGGGTTGTTAAAGGGTGGTTGGGGTTGGGTTGTGGTTATGGGTGGGTGGTTGGGTTGTGGTTTTGGGTGGGTGGTTGGGTTGTGGTTTTGGGTGGGTGGTTGGGTTGTGGTTTTGGGTGGGTGGTTGGGTTGTGGTTTTGGGTGGGTAGACAGGAGGTGCTAGTGTTTTGGGCCGTAACGGGGAGACAGGAGGTGCTTGTGTTTTGGGCCGTAATGGGGAGACAGGAGGCGCTTGTGTTTTGGCCCGTAACGGGGAGACAGGAGGCGCTTGTGTTTTGGGCCGTAATGGGGAGACAGGAGGTGCTTGTGTTTTGGGCCGTAATGGGGAGACAGGAGGTGCTTGTGTTTTGGGCCGTAATGGGGAGACAGGAGGTGCTTGTGTTTTGGGCCGTAATGGGGAGACAGGAGGTGCTTGTGTTTTGGGCCGTAACGGGGAGACAGGAGGTGCTTGTGTTTTGGGCCGTAACGGGGAGACAGGAGGTGCTTGTGTTTTGGGCCATAACGGGGAGACAGGAGGCGCTTGTGTTTTGGGCCGTAACGGGGAGACAGGAGGCGCTTGTGTTTTGGGCCGTAATGGGGAGACAGGAGGCGCTTGTGTTTTGGGCCGTAATGGGGAGACAGGAGGTGCTTGTGTTTTGAGCCGTAACGGGGAGACAGGAGGTGCTTGTGTTTTGGGCCGTAATGGGGAGACAGGAGGTGCTTGTGTTTTGGGCCGTAATGGGGAGACAGGAGGTGCTTGTGTTTTGGGCCGTAATGGGGAGACCGCATCAAGGCCCTTCCCAGAGGAACTATAATCGCCTGTTAAACAATGCAGTGTTGTTAGACAACAGGCAGTCAAACCCTGGGTTAAATAACATTATAAATAAAAATAGTTGATAGAGTGAACAGACATCAGGCTTCATCCACAGTGATGCTGTGTGTGTGTGTGTGTGTGTGTGTGTGTAGGTGTGTGAGATGGACATATCCAAACAGCTGCAGGCCTATGAGGTGGAGTACCATGTCCTGCAGGATGAGCTGTGTGACATGCCTGCTCACCTCAACCAATCACAGCGCGCCGCCCAGCTGGAACGGACCAATCAAAGCCTCCGACAACAGAACCTTGACCTGCTGGAGGAACTGCAGGTAAACAAATTAACATGCGGACACACACACACACACACACTCTCTCTCCAGCCGTGGGTTGAGTTGGTTTGTTTCTGCAGGTTTCCCAGGCCCGTGTGTGTGGCCTGGAGGGCCGTGTTGAAGGCCTCGTCCAATCAGAGAGGTTCCTGAAAGAACAGGTTTGTGAGCTTGAGAATGAGAGAGACAATCTGCAGAGCACTGTCGCTCGCCTCAATACACTCCTCGCCGCGATGGGCACGCGCGCCCCAAATGAAGACCTCAGCCCGGCCCTGGACACACACTCTGTCAGTGAAGGGGAGGGGGCTGGTGTCCCCGATGGGGTGGGGCAGAAGACTGGAGAATTACCGCTGAGAGAGGCACCTGTTCCGTGGGCCATGGCCCCGCCTCCTCCCCTCACTCTACCAGAATAATGATTCTGTCTCAGAGAGAAACTGACTCTGGTGGGGGGATTTTTTTCCTGGATGCAAATTATGTGGTACCCCCCCCATACTCTGAACTTTAACCTTATTAGCTCCAACTCAATACCTTATCAGTGCACTGTAAATGAACCATTTCATTTTGTTGTTTTTTTAATTCAATGCAGTAACACAGCCAAAGCAACCGAATACAGTCCTCTCTGCTCCACTCAGAAGTATAGTAGAGCTTCAGCCCCAATGAACCTTCACCACATTGACTCTTCCTGTTGGACGACGTCACTTCCTGCATTACAGGAAGCTAAAGAGATTCCCATTGGTTAGACTTTAGACCTTGCGTGTGTGGGGGATTATATGACATGAGTGGACCATTTGGAAGAGAGTCGTGCCAAAGAAACAGAGCGGAGAGTCTCTCCATCCTCTGGTCTTCCTGATGATGTATCTGTGTAGGTGCTTTACATTCTGTTTCATTTTGACCTGTAACAGATTGGTTTGGGGATATCTGTAGTCTGGAGAGCTGCGTTACCCAGCTGTATATTGCTAATACTATCTGCTATGCAACGTGTGTGTGTGTGTGTGTGTGTGTGTGTGTGTGTGTGTGTGTGTGTGTGTGTGTGTGTGTGTGTGTGTGTGTGTGTGTGTGTGTGTGTGTGTGTGTGTGTGTGTGTGTGTGTGTGTGTGTGTGTCGATGCCTCTTGTTCACTTCATTTGCATAACTTCCTGAATGACACTGATTGGTGGTTGCTTTGATTCCTGTCTATTTGCACATCATGTTTATCTTTTAATTGGTCATTATTGGTTCTGGAAAATACATTTCATATCCTTTCACTAAGTTTACTGCCTCAGTCTCCTTTATTGTGTCTGTTTCTTTTTTGCCATTGAAAATGCACCATCATGGGATTTAGATATTTGTATCTTAATTTATTTTCAATTAATTTTTAATTTTTTAATTAGGGTGTAGTTTTTGTAAATGGGTAAGGAAACCATACAAATGAATAACCTTTTAGAGTATTCTTGGCCTGAGATTTAAGGCGCTAGAAGGCATGTGTTGTCCCTATCTTGGTTTTCTAGACCACTGGACTGACCCCAGCCATCGCTCCCTCACTTCTCCTGGACTAACCCCAGCCATCGCTCCCTCACTTCTCCTGGACTAACCCCAGCCATCGCTCCCTCACTTCTCCTGGACTAACCCCAGCCATCGCTCCCTCACTTCTCCTGGACTAACCCCAGCCATCGCTCCCTCACTTCTCCTGGACTAACCCCAGCCACCGCTCCCTCACTTCTCCTGGACTAACCCCAGCCCCTGCTCCCTCACTTCTCCTGGACTAACCCCAGCCATCGCTCCCTCACTTCTCCTGGACTAACCCCAGCCATCGCTCCCTCACTTCTCCTGGACTAACCCCAGCCATCGCTCCCTCACTTCTCCTGGACTAACCCCAGCCCCTGCTCCCTCACTTCTCCTGGACTAACCCCAGCCCCTGCTCCCTCACTTCTCCTGGACTAACCCCAGCCCCTGCTCCCTCACTTCTCCCGGACTGACCCCAGCCACCGCTCCCTCCCTTCTCCTGGACTAACCCCAGCCCCTGCTCCCTCACTTCTCTCGGACTGACCCCACCCATCGCTCCCTCCCTTCTCCTGGACTAACCCCAGCCAGACAGTATTCCCAGACCACTCCTGGACAAATCCCAGCCAGTCGGCATTGTACAGATGGTTGTTGAAGGTTTGTCCAATCGGAAGATATATCTATGGTACCATGTTGCACTTCTGAGATGCCTGATATCTGCCGATGCTATAAGTAACCTTATCAACAAACCATCAGTTGATAAGCAACTGCTTGCTACGGTAACAGTTTAAATCCAGAGAACCCTTCTGGCTTCTGACCGGGGACACAAGAATACAAATTCTATTTGACTTTCATGAAGCCATTGATTTTGTCAACTACAACATCCTGTTCGAAAGACTGGAGCAACCAGCTGGTCTCCCTGGTTTGGTCCTCGTGCAACACCCTCACGATTGTTGTGCAAGGCCTGCCTCCAGGTCCTAGCCTTGGACCACTGCTGTTCTCAGAATACACATGCCCCCTTCGACAGAGAATTCCAGGCTATGAACTCATCGGCGCCCACTCTGACATCTCCATGACACTGCAACTACACCACTTCCTGCTTCAATACCATTAGAGCCTGGATGCACAAACATAACTAGCAAAACAGGTCCTTCCCCTCTTTCATGAAAATCTTTCTTGGCTCTGCCTGTTGGTGTCCAGTCCCTCTTAACAGATTCCAAAATGGACCAGCTACACCCCCATCCTGTCACTCCATTACCTTACCCTGTTACCAGACCACCCCAGTCTAGAACTACATTACCCCAGTCCTGTTACCACCCTGTCTTGTAAATACGTTACTCCTATCCTGTTGCCACGTTGTCGCTATCATGTTACCACACCACCCCCATCCTGTAACTGCATTATCTATGTTACCACACATCCTCATACCTGTGACTACATCTCCCCTATCCTGTTACTACTTTTCCACTATCCTGTCACCACATGACCCCTGTCCTCCAGACCCTGGATTGGCTCTCCGTGAAAGAGTATGTACTTCAGTGGAAGTCTCTGGGCTTTACATGTGCCTGCCCCTCCTATATTTCACAGCTCCTCAAGCCACAGGTATGGTCATGTGAAATTGTCCAATACCACCCCATTGTGTTGGGCGTCAGGTTGCTTAATGTTTTCTCTTTTATTGTGTAAATGAGAACATTTTTTGTGTAGATTCTCTGATGCTCCTGTATCTAGAAGTATCTTTAAACCCTGTTTTAGCTGCGTCTGTTGGTGTTGGTGTATCACCAAAGTTAGAATCCAAGCTATCTTCATGGAATTAAAATTCCAATATTATGGTCAGTTTTAAAATATAACAGGTGCTTTCAAAGCTGGTTATATTATATTTCCTTTCAAAGGAAATGCTATGCACACTGATGCCCACTTATAGCAGGGTTATTCAACTCTGGTCCAAGAGAGCTGAAACAGTAAAGATCTTTTGCTTTTGTGTAATACTTCATTGCAGTCCTCTGGTGATTCAGGTCTTAATCAGTCTTATTAGAAAGAGTATAAGAACCAGAAGTGTTCTGGTCCTCCAGAACCGGTGTTAAATATACTCGATGGAAAATGTTCATCCTGTGTTTCATAATCTGGGGGGGAAAAGTCCATGAAAAGTACTCTCTGATAACTCATTGGTGACATCCCTGTTAGTGAGCGTTTCTCCTTTGTGGAAATAATTTGTCCACATGGCAGGTGTGTTGTGTCAATCAGCTGAATAAACATGATCATTACACTGGTGCACCTTGTCCTGGGGACAATAAAAGACCACTCTACCGCACTGTGAAATCTGCCATTTTGTCACACAATGCATTGCCACAGGTGTCAAGATTTGAGGGAGCGGGCATTTGGCACGCCGACTGCAGTAATGGCCACCTTGAGCCGTTGCCAGATAATTTGGTGTTAACCTCTCTGCCGTGAACTACCTCCGCCGGCGTCTTGGGAGTATATGGAAGTACACCCAGAGACCATGTGTAACCACGCCAGTCCTGGACCTCACATCTGGCTCCTACACCTGCTGGACCTATTGAGACCAGCCTCCTGGTCGGCTGAAGAAACTTTGGGTTTCCTCAAATCAGTGCTTATCTTCAATGACTCCTATTGTGCTGGAGAAGTGTTCAATCCCGGTTCCATCTGTTGTTATTAGTTGTAATAATATGTCCTAAACCCCAGGGTCTCCCCCACCCGTGCCTGAATTGCATTATTGAAAGAGCCTTTGTTTTGTTTGACAAGGGCTGTACTGTGGCTGTTGTCTTGTCTAGACATGCAGACCAACACGCAGCTATGTAAAGGAATGGCTTGTCCTAAATATTTGAACCCTGTGTGAATCTGCAGGAACCGTGGCTCTGCAAACTACCGGGAGGATGTCCAAGGAGGACAGTGGACTGTGATGTGTTGTGAGGGAGGTGGGTTTGATGAAGTGGAGTAGGGTGAGGTGGGATTGGGTGGCGTGGAATAGTGAGGTGGGGTGAGGAGAGGTTGGGTGGAGTAGGGTGAGGTTAGGCTCTCGGCCCTGACGCTCTTTTCACTCAATCCAGTTCTCCACCTTCTGAACGCACTTCCATCCAGGTGGAATTTAAGCCTTTATCTTTAAATTAAAGATTTGCTGTTCCTGAGAGTTTCTCTCTTGTTTAATTAATTTCAAACTAGCTTAATTGGTAGGTGAAACGTTAGTTTTCCAGAGCATGTTTAAAAATGTCATCTTACCATACTAAAATCAACATGTTGAAATAAATGTTTTACAAATTGCCCCAGAAGAAAAAACTAAAATGTAAAAAGGTGCTGATAGTTTAAGGGCCTGTTTCTCAGACACAGATTAAACCCTATAACAAACACAGATTAAACCCTATAACAAACACAGACTAAACCCTATAACAAACACAGACACAGATTAAACCCTGTAACAAACACAGACACAGATTAAACCCTATAACAGACACAGATTAAACCCTATAACAGACACAGATTAAACCCTGTAACAAACACAGACACAGATTAAACCCTGTAACAATGGGGTTTTCTATTGAACTTGATTGAAGCGTAATCCATGTCTGCCTGGTTCGGGGGGGTATAGGCATACGGGGGTGGGGTATAGGCATAGGGGGGTGGGGTATAGGCATAGGGGGGTGGGGTATAGGCATAGGGGGGTAGGGTATAGGCATAGGGGGATGGGGTATAGGCATACGGGGGTGGGGTATAGGCATAGGGGGGTGGGGTATAGGCATAGGGGGGTGGGGTATAGGCATAGGGGGGTAGGGTATAGGCATAGGGGGGTGGGGTATAGGCATACGGGGGTGGGGTATAGGCATACGGGGGTGGGGTATAGGCATAGGGGGGTGGGGTATAGGCATAGGGGGGTAGGGTATAGGCATAGGGGGGGGGGGTATAGGCATAGGGGGGTAGGGTATAGGCATAGGGGGGTGGGGTATAGGCATAGGGGGGTAGGGTATAGGCATAGGGGGGTGGGGTATAGGCATAGGGGGGTGGGGTATAGGCATACGGGGGGTAGGGTATAGGCATACGGGGGGTGGGGTATAGGCATAGGGGGGTGGGGTATAGGCATAGGGGGGTGGGAAACCGTAGGTCCATATAACAAACCCTCTCTGTATTTAGACATGATTACATGATTCTAGGTTTATAATAGTGGGTGGTGTTTGTCTGGGTTGAGTAGCTGGTGTTGTGAGAGTTTGGTGTGCGGTGTCAAGGTTTAGCGGGGGGGTGTGTGTGTGTGATGGTGTAACTACTGGCTGTAGAGGGATGAAGCGCCACCGTGGGTGTGTTGGCTCTGACCTGTCATCACCTCAATGTGTCCATTCATCCCTCCCTGCTCCAATATGACTACCTCTCTACAGACAGACAGGCATTGCCTCCTAGGTGTATTTATTCTCTCCTGGGCTAGGAGGGTCCTTACTGTCGCCAGGAAAACATTATTTGGACACACTCTCACACACACACACTGGGAGGGGGAGGCGGTTATTTCTGAACCCCGGAGAGGAAGTGGACTCCCAACAGGGTGGAGACAATACAAAGAACCCCCGCCCAAACACACACACACACTAAAACACACACAAACAATGTGTGCATGTGTGTGTATTGGTGGCTTACTAGCAATGTGTCGGCAGGGTCATATAGAACGACTGTCCAGGGGAAGCAGATCAACATACAGGGTCATATAGAACGACTGTCCAGGGGAAGCAGATCAACATACAGGGTCATGATATGAATGTCAGATACTTAGCAGGTGGAGACAGGAAACACAGGAGTCAATGATACCAAGAATATTGAAAGCAGATGCCTTAATACCAGTGTTGACCTCCCAATATGCTTTGGGTCATGTCTATTAAACTGTATGTCAGGTTGGCTGTTTATACCATGGCTAGAACAAAAAAAGAGCTCTGTTACTTTAAAAAGAGGGGATGTTTTAAATTGGCTGTATGGTGAATGTAGATAAGCCCTTTATCTGACAGAGAATTGACTGTATGGTGATTTGTTGTCTATTCTCTATTTTCTATCCAAGTCATGTAATATCCAGTGTCTGAGAATTATTTAAATAGTTGAATGTAAACACTTTTTTAACACCAGTTTTAAAAGAATTTGTTACATAATCCTTAATATAGGTATGAATATATATCTATTTTTAAATTTGGGCTCTGTCCCCTAACACCCTAGTGAGTGAGGCTCCGCTGTACCCCCTACCAATTCTACTGGGACATACAGGCCGGCACGCCCGAGAGGAAGTCGATGTGAGTGGTTCTCCCATGATTCAGCTGTGCTGTACACGCACACACACACACGCGGAGGGGAGGCCGTGCTATATGAGCTGAACATAACTCACCTTAGAGTTGTTATTTTAACACTGGCTTTTTTCTCAGGCACACCCAGATCATATACTGTATACTATATAATTTTAGTTTACACAACACGACATGAGAGGACACATACCAAAATGCAAATCAGGGCGTGAACGGGCGTTAAGAGAGGGATATGGCCTACTGAGGGTGAGAGCTCTTTAAAAGTGACATTGTAGCCTAAGACACACACAAACACACACACAGGTTATTTGGTTATTTCCATTAAACACGGAAAACCCCTGTTATTCACTTTTTATTATAGCAAATAACATGCCGAACACACACACATCACAGACTACAAAAAAAGCCAGTGCTTCATAAGTATTGCATCAGAATTGCCTTACATTTGTACATTCACAGAATATTACGTGGTCTGGTTGTGCTGCTAGTGATAGGCAATATATAACAGACAAAATACACAAAAAGTTGAATTTTTTCCCGTAATTGGGGTCTCAATTTACAGCTTGAAAAATACATGATTTCTAAATTGGCCTAACAGGTAGCTACTCAGTCAGACTTCGAACTGCACTTACAGGTCCATATGTGCCACACGCTCAGCAGTTGAGTAACCTTACAAGTCAAAATAACATTTAAAAATAATTAGAAGAAAAACACGCAGACGATAACCGTACATTCACACAGTTTGCGAAATTACGCATAGCTAAGGCTAGCATCGCCTAGAGCGCTTCGTTTGTGGCATTTGTGGGCGTGTCTGTGGGCGAACTACGTCATAACAGCAGGTAAACTGTGTATTAAGGTTTGAGACAGCACATTTGTATGAGGGAACGAAAGCTTATTAAAATTGGAAAATTGGAATAGAAACGTATTTTAATACATTTTTACATAACTCTACTTAATATGCCTCATTGATGTAATTCTTACAACCTACAATGCTAGCTAGCAAACCATGCAGCCAGCTAGAATTAGGTAGTAACCAGAAATTCTTTTTTGGTAGCAACCAGTCAACTAACTATCCAGGACTTGCCAGGATGAAGTGACTGAGGGGGCAGTTAAAATTTTGGCTACTATTATAGGGTGTTTAACCCTTTGACGCATACAGTCACACAGGTGTGATCAGGCTAGAGCGGTCCCAGGAGCGTACGATCACTGGTCAGACCGCGCTTTTATTAACTCACATTTAGCTCAAACAGTGTTTATAACTTTATTTCCTCATTGTAATTGTCTGAAGATCTACACTATGATATTAACGAGTTAGAAAGCGTTCAAATCGGGACAAGAAGTCATATTTTTCTAAAATAAATATAATATGTCTGACACAAAAATAAATAATATTAGTGACTCTCCCATTACCATATCCTGGGAGAACTGACAACCGGTCAAAATCATTTTGTAAAAACTTCATAGACGTTTTTGGGCGCTGCAATGTTTGTTTATCAACCAAAATAAAGAAAGGTGATTACACGATGAATTACGGATGATTATTTACATATTTCGGACAGATTTTCCATACCGGGAAAACTATGATTTGTCCCTCCCCAATATATCACTGTAAACAAACTATGTAATTTCAATAATATTTATAACACGTAATGAAAGCAATTGATTATAGCACGCTGATTATAGATACTTAATAACGTGTTTTTAAGTTTCAAAAGATGGCGACCGCCACCCATTGGCTCACAATGGTTCGGTCCAGTCCTCATGCTGGTGCTATAACTAGAGTGCGTGTGTGGGAATCTGAGGGAGTGTCTTTGGTGGCTGACTGTCAGTAACTACATCAAAGAAAAGATATGTTAGACGTTTCTTTTCTTCTACCACTCAATACAATAGGACACATTATTATCCGTCACCTTCATTTCGTCACCTTCATTTTTGCATTGAATTACAGGTCACGCGGTTAGCTGATGTTTTCTAGCTACAGTAACACCTGTTTTTGCAGCTGTAGTGTTCCTTTACCTGGCAAGGTGACTGTGTTCATGTCAACCGTCCGAGTGGCACTCAATGCACGTAGATAATCCAGCCAGTTTATTTTATGTTGGTAGGTTTCCCACACACAATAGCTGAATTTGCAGAGCTACAGTAGCGAGCAAACCAATGGCGCAAACTAAAACAGTATTACAGCACTACTCAGGAATTGCTCTTCAGAAAAAAGCTCAACATAACCTTCAAACATCAATTTTTTCACTGATCGTATTTGTCCATACTAAATATGCATGAATAGGAATTCATAATTTGTCATAAACCATTGAGAGCTTCTGAAATAGTACGTAAATAAATTATTTTCACACCACTTATTGCGTGAAAGCATATGTTTTATTGATACAAGTGAAGCCTGTCAGAATCTTTTGCGCCGCAATATTTAGAAAAATAACAGCATTTTCTACGGTTGGTCAATGATTATTCAATATGCTATACCTTCTTAACAGTAGCCTATTACTACCGGCAGTAGTTTGCTAATATTATAGATTTTTTTTTTTGATGCATAACTAGTAAGCAGCATATGTTGTTTTTGGGAAGCAGTGGATGAAATGTGTTGTGATGGCATAAGCACATTCTGGAACTCTGAGCACTGAAATCACTCGCAAAAAAACTCAAGCTCAGGGGACCGTTAAGTGATATTTGAAACGTATGTGTGAAATGTTAAAACTTAAACTAAGGGGGCAGAAAATACAACTGAAGGTGGCTAAGCCCCCTCTTGCACCCTCGTGGCGCCGGGGCTGCTTGTCGTAGAAGTAAACTCCATAATCCCTATTAATGTGCTATGTACTATCTCCGTGGGCAGACTAATCATATTACATATTTGTCAGCGAATTTTTTTTCAATGTATTAACTTGTATGTGCTGTAACACACCAGTAATTATCTGGTTAATCCCTTCAAGTCGAGCTTCAAAAGACGTGCACGTCTTGTTTTTTTAACAAAAGTGATTTGTTCACTCAAACCGGGCACCTGCAAGCCATATTTGTTACAAAGAGAAAGTAGTTTAATGGTTTTCGGCATTAAGTCGTAAAACACTTCACTGCCCCCGTCTGAGATTGGAGGAGATGACGGACCAAACGGTTTGACCATTCGTTTGAATGATTTGGCGAAACGAACGCGAGCTGGGTCAACCACCTCCTCTAATCAAATCAATATAAATAAATATGGAGCAGTGTCTCCAACATTCCTACAGCCACACACACACACACGCTAACTTATTCACGTTCACGTACACGCACGCGAGTTGTAGTTTCACTTCGTTTGTAGTTAGTTGAGGTGTTAAGGTGTGCATTGTCTTGTCTGTGCATTCCTGCATGTGCGAGGGTGATACCATAAAGCGGACTGCTTTAGTGTCTAAATGGCACATGACTTGAATAGTTTGGGGAAAGCCTTCACAGAGACAAGATCCTCAAAGACAGATGCTTCAATGGGAGGTAGCTGCTCATATACAAAAAACAAGCTGGAGTATTTAATTTTAGATGGAGGAGGTTATATAGATGCTGGTGGTTATATAAATGGTGGAGGTTATATAGCTGGTGAGGTTATATAGATGGTGGTGGTTATATAGATGGCAGAGGTTATGTAGATGGTGGAGGTTATATAGATGGTGGAGGTTATATAGATGGTGGAGGTTATATAGATTGTGGAGGTTATACAGCTGGCGAGGGTATATATCTGGCAAGGTTATTTCGATAGTGGTGGTTATGTAGAGGGTGGTGGTTGTATAGATGGTGGTGGTTATATAGATGGTGGAGGTTATATAGATGGTGGTGGTTATATAGATGGTGGATGTTATATAAATGGTGGAGGTAATATAAATGGTGATTGTTATATAGATGATGGAGGTTATATAGATAGTGGTGGTTATATTGATGGCTGAGGTTATATAGATGATGGTGGTTATATAAATGGTTGAGGTTATATAAATGGTGGAGGTTATATAGATGGTGGTGGTTATATAGATGGTGGATGTTATATAAATGGTGGAGGTAATATAAATGGTGATTGTTATATAGATGATGGAGGTTATATAGATGGGGGTGGTTATATAGATGGTGGATGTTATATAAATGGTGGAGGTAATATAAATGGTGGTTGTTATATAGATGGTGGAGGTTATATAAATGATGGAGGTTATATAGATGGTGGTGTTAATATACAGCTCTGGAAAAAATTAAGAGACCACTGCACCTTTTTCTTTCCTTTCCAAAAGAGCTGTAGATGTTGGAGGTTATATAGATGGTGGTGGTTAATGACTGTGCTGGGTTCTGAGTAATGTACGTTATACCGATGTGCTCACTGGCTATTAGATAATGTAAAACTGACAACACGCGTGGCTTATTTAAAGTGAAGACGAGTGGACACGACAGTGGAGAGGAAGGCTACGTGCTGATCATATGGACATTACTATGTAGCGTCCTTTACCGAATTAAGGAAAGGCAGCTATTGGATGAGACTGGATGAGCTTTAATTAAACCATCACCGTTAAGTGCATCATCATCACGGTTAACTTTGTGTATCAGTCAGCCGAGTTCTAACCGAACCCCAGGAGGTAACTGCGGTTTCTTCATTGGTTTGCCCCAACACGCTACTGCCTCAGGCCAGCTGAAACGACATCTCTGCTAATATGCAAAGCAGGTTGTCCGTGTGAACGTGCAGTGTGTATGCGTGTGTTGGTGTGTGTGTTCACAACTCTTGAATGCTAGTTGGCAGGTCTGGCAACATAATGATGAACTACCTGTGTAGTGATAATATCTCTCCTCCACTCCACTCAGGAAGGCCATGAGCATTACCATGGCACTATGATACCACGGTACTATGATACCACGGCACTATGATACCACGGCACTATGATACCACGGCACTATGATACCACGGCACTATGATATCACGGTACTATGATACCACGGCACTATGATACCACGGCACTATGATACCACGGCACTATGATACCACGGCACTATGATATCACGGCACTATGATACCACGGTACTATGATACCACGGCACTATGATACCACTGCACTATGATACCACGGCACTATGATACCACGGCACTATGATACCACGGTACTATGATACCACGGCACTATGATACAACGGTACTATGATACCACAGCACTATGATATCACGGCACTATGATACCACTGCACTAGGATACCACGGCACTATGATACAACGGTACTATGATACCACGGCACTATGATATCACGGCACTATGATACCACTGCACTAGGATACCACGGCACTATGATACCACGGTACTATGATACCACTGCACTATGATACCACGGTACTATGATACCACGGTACTATGATACCACGGCACTATGATACAACGGCACTATGATACTACTACACTATGATACCACGGTACTATGATACCACGGTACAATGATATCACGGCACTATGATACCACGGCACTATGATACAACGGTACTATGATACCACGGCACTATGATACCACGGCACTATGATACCACGGCACTTTGATATCACGGCACTATGATATCACGGTACTATGATACAACGGTACTATGATACCACGGTACTATGATACAACGGTACTATGATACCACGGTACTATGATACCACGGCACTATGATACCACGGCACTATGATACTACTGCACTATGATACCACGGTACTATGATACCACGGTACTATGATACCACGGTACTATGATGCAACGGTACTATGATACCACGGTACTATGATACAATGGTACTATGATACCACTGTACTATGATACAACGGTACTATGATACCACGGTACTATGATACCACGGTACTATGATATCACGGCATTATGATACCACGGCACTATGATACAACGGTACTATGATACCATGGTACAATGATATCACAGCACTATGATATCACGGCACTATGATACAACTGTACTATGATACCACGGTACTATGATACCACGGCACTATGATACAACGGCACTATGATACTACTACACTATGATACCACGGTACTATGATACCACGGTACAATGATATCACGGCACTATGATACCACGGCACTATGATACAACGGTACTATGATACCACGGCACTATGATACCACGGCACTATGATACCACGGCACTTTGATATCACGGCACTATGATATCACGGTACTATGATACAACGGTACTATGATACCACGGTACTATGATACAACGGTACTATGATACCACGGTACTATGATACCACGGCACTATGATACCACGGCACTATGATACTACTGCACTATGATACCACGGTACTATGATACCACGGTACTATGATACCATGGTACAATGATATCACGGCACTATGATACCACAGCACTATGATACAACGGTACTATGATACCACGGTACTATGATACCACGGCACTATGATACCACGGCACTTTGATATCACGGCACTATGATATCACGGTACTATGATACAACGGTACTATGATACCACGGTACTATGATGCAACGGTACTATGATACCACGGTACTATGATACAATGGTACTATGATACCACTGTACTATGATACAACGGTACTATGATACCACGGTACTATGATATCACGGCATTATGATACCACGGCACTATGATACAACGGTACTATGATACCATGGTACAATGATATCACAGCACTATGATATCACGGCACTATGATACAACTGTACTATGATACAACGGTACTATTATACCACGGTACTATGATACCACGGTACTATGATACCACGGTACTATGATACCACGGCACTATGATATCACAGTACTATGATACAACGGTACTATGATACCATGGTACTATGATACCACGGTACTATGATACAACGGTACTATGATACAACGGTACTATGATATCACGGCACTATGATATCACGGCACTATGATATCACGGCACTATGATACCACGGTACTATGATACAACGGTACTATGATACCACGGTACTATGATACCACGGTACTATGATACCACGGTACTATGATGCAGGGTTGTTGACTGGATTACAATCCATTACCGTCAGATATCTTCATTGGTGTGTGTGTGCGGGTGTTGTGTGGGTGTGTGTTACTGGAACTCTATTATGAGGTTTCTTAAGCTGCCACAATAGAACCCATACCAACCCTGGGTGTGGTCATAGCCACACACACACACACACACTCTTTTCATTCTCTGTCATTTAACACAGAACCAGTGATCTTGCTCTTTGCCCTCAGGTCACCTGCTCTGACTTCTAGTTTCTCTGTTCTATTGTTCATCAAAACAGTTAGTGGCTGCAGTGACATGCAATAGGTTAAATAAAAGAATGCTAATTTAAAACAACAAAGAAGAAGTGCACATGGAGAACAAATAAACATTTTACAAAGACAATAAAACCAATTAATCAAGTAAATAGAGTACTCATTAATGAAACATGTGAAATGGTTTCCATGGTGAATCTGTTGATGTTTGTCTCTTGTGGGTCGAGAACTTAAAGCTTTCGACTGTGTCCATGTGACGTCAGTGGATGTGGTTCTTTCCCAGCCTCCCAATGCTATTCACAAAGACCCTTCACAAAGAGGGTTCTACTGTTCTGGTACTGGAACAATTTTAAGCAGGATCTGTGGTCAGAGCGTTTACCCAAAATGAAAGGTTGTCGGGTCAAATCCTAACTCTTACGAGGTGAAATATGTTTTGATGTGCCCTTGAGCATAGCAACAGACACCTGATCATGTTCCCATAAATCACACTGCATTCAAACAATGGACATCTAGACACCTGTGGATACAGGAAGCACCTCCTCCTCCACACCGTCACCTGTGGATACAGGAAGCACCTCCTCCTCCACTCCGTCACCTGTGAATACAGGAAGCACATCCTCATCCTCCACACTGTCACCTGTGGATACAGGAAGCACCTCCTCCTCCACTCCGTCACCTGTGAATACAGGAAGCACATCCTCCTCCTCCACACTGTCACCTGTGGATACAGGAAGCACCTCCTCCACACCGTCACCTGTGGATACAGGAAGCACCTCCTCCTCCACTCCGTCACCTGTGAATACAGGAAGCACATCCTCCTCCTCCACACTGTCACCTGTGGATACAGGAAGCACCTCCTCCTCCACACCGTCACCTGTGGATACAGGAAGCACCTCCTCCACACCGTCACCTGTGGATACAGGAAGCACCTCCTCCTCCACACGTCACCTGTGGATACAGGAAGCACCTCCTCCTCCACACGTCACCTGTGGATACAGGAAGCATCTCCTCCACACGTCACTTGTGGATACAGGAAGCACCTCCTCCTCCACACGTCACCTGTTGATACAGGAAGCACCTCCTTCACACAGTCAGACATCCCATTATCGCTCACACAAATTAGAGCCTTTTCTGTTTTGACACTTGAAGTGCCCCTGAGGCAGAAAATGTTGCACAGTTTGTTTTGGCAGATTTACAGAGAAACCTAAAGAAATATATTTTTAAAGGAAGATATATTGGTATATATATCTTCCCTCCTATATATTTATATACATATATATGTATATATAGAACAAGCTATAGTTGTGTGTGAGTGTAAAGTAAACTCAAGAGGTTTGAGATCAGATCAGAGGTTAGAGCATTAACCCTAACTGAAAGGTCGCTGGGTTGAATCCCAGAGCCAACCAGGTGAAAAATCTATTTGATGTGCCCTTGAGCATGGCACTTAATCCCAGTCTAGGGTGGCTAATCTCTGGTCTTGTTCCCCGCTCTCTCTCAGGGTGACTCAGTTAGCGTAGTGAGTTAGGCATCCACTACACAATAAAAGCTGACAATGCAGGTTTTATCCAATCAGTCTATCAGCCATTCAGCCAATTACATGAAGTTGTATTTAATCCTCAAGATTGTTATACAACCTATATAGATTGAGTTCCAAAATCAGCTTTCTGGCTCGGATGCTCTCAATGTCTCTTCAGTCAGTGTTTCTCAGTGATTTTGTTGTTATTGTTTGTAAGGGCTCCATTAGATACCGGGGCGTTGTCAGAGTCGATTAAAGTTGAGACATGCCTATTGTATAACAGCCTAAAATGATTCATTCACTTTCAATGGTCTCCGAAGAAAACAAATAAAAAACACCCAATTAGACCAGGAATATTACAAATTAGATCATCTCTCATTCACTGTCAGTCATTACGATAATCATCAAGCCAAAACAGCTTCCGAAAACAAATGAACCAGTTCTGTTGCCAATCGACTCATCACATAAGTATGAATATACATGTACAGAGTATTCTCTATTCTCGCACACAGGTTTTCTCTAGATCCTTAGATTACTAAGGAAAGTTCTGTAGTATATTTTCCATTAATATTTCTGGAAAGATAAGGGGTCGTAAACAATTCTCTCTCTCTCCTAAAATACGTATAATATTTTTGTACATTTTTATTTTGACTGATATAGTATAATTAAATATATATTATTCAAAAATCTACTTGAATTGAATGATCTGTGTACATATTCCTCTGCCAAGTAAGCCTGTTTTGCAGCTTTGAGAAGGTTTTGGGGAGTTCAGAGTTTCCCAGCCCACAAAATGCCATTATTATTTGCAGCTGACAGACGGAGTGATCAATGGTCTACCTGGAGAGCTTCTCAGAAACGGACTGCCTGCTACTGGGAACCAATTATGAACATGAGCATTTAAATGTTCAACGATGTGATTCTCCTGTGTTTTACATACATTTCGAAACTGTGAACTCACAGAAAGTTAAATGTTTCCCAAAAAATATTTGACATTGAGATGCATAGGAGCTTTAACAAACCAAGGTATGTGTTTGAAAACTTGGTTTAACTTCACATCAGCATATAGCGAACTGGAGACTTCAGTCCCCACAAGATGTTTTAGCCAGTCCCCAGAAGATGAAAGGCTATTTCAGGCTTAGGAGTAAGGTGTAGGGCTAATTGTTTAGGGCTAAAAGTTTAGGTTAAGCCTCAGTGGTTTGATTTATGGCTAAAGGGTTGGGTTTGGGTCTAATGGGTTAGGTATAGAGTAACATTTACAATTGGGCTCAGGGTTAGAATTGTTAAAATTGTAGGACTAGGCATTAGGGGAAAGGTGCAGGCATAAGGTTTAGGGTATTGAGGTCAAGGTTAGGGATAAGGTAATATCCATGATAGGTGAATTTTTAGGTTAGGGTCAGGGGATATGGAAATATAGGGAACAATATTTCTGGTCCACACAAGCAGAGTAAAGCAAATGGGTGTGTGTGTGTGTGTGTATTATCAGCCTTCTGCCAGGGTGTGGTAACTCATGGCTTTGTTCAGGCATCATGTAGCAATATTTGTTAGACACGGAAGACCTGCTATTATTAACAGTTCTCTTATTATTAATCGATCAAGGAACGGCAGGCTTGGTACCATGTTCATTTATTAACTGTGTTCAATATGAGCCATTTGTCCTTCAACCCCCCCCACCCCACCCCCTCTGTATTGTAGTTACTTGTCTGTCGCGTCACATGTCCTGCACTTGAGCTGACGCCCGCGTCACGCCCAAAGTTTCCTCTTCCCTCCGGGAACACACATAGACACACACGCACACACACACACATGCAGTCCGACCCCACCCCTCGCCTCCCGGAGAGCCGCCCTAGTCCCGCCCTACGGAACGATCATATGACACGCGCACAGCGCACTCCGTATCTCGGGGAGTTTTGAACGAATAGAGGACGAAGAGCAGTAGAGTTTCATAACTGGGGAAGTTTTGTCTCTGTGCCAGGCCGGACTATCTGTCATCGGGATTTTTTGTTTTGTTTTCCAGACTGCGGTGGGTTGACCGATGCGTGTGACATCGTATTGTGCTTTTCGAGTGCGTCACTTTTTCAACGGAATTCTAAACGGAGTTTTAGACAAACAAAACGTTTTTACGGAGACAGTTGCTTAAAGAGATCTAACCGACGGGAATAACAAATTACGCGCAAGACTCCGCCGTTACCATTCAGAAGTAAGTTTTATTCTGTCAAGCTGCTAATTAAGGACGTTTATTTTAAATAGCTGATTAACAATCGATTAATATTACATACATGTGACTGTTGACATGATTTTTGTTTGTTAACTAAAAGTGTTTTGAACTTGACCTTTTAACGTTCTATATCTATCTTTCACATAGGGGTTGTTTTTCAATATTTTTAAGTCGTTAACACTCGTTCTTCACCCTTCTAGTATAATCCTTTTCCAAATAAAGAACATGTTAACAATTACGCCGTTTTGACAATTAACTATTTGACAATTTACTTAAATGTACTTTTCTTGTACTTTGTATAATATACTGTAATAGGAGCATTTTTGGGGAAACGCACGAAGGCACACAATTGTACGTTAACGTCACGTTAGTCTACCGTAGTGGTAAACGCTCACGTAGGATTTACTATTGAGGTGAGGACCGGCAATTTAGTACCATTAAAAAATAACAATATTACCTAACCCCTAACTCTAAACTTAAACCTAAAACAAACCTCAATAACCTAATCTTTAAGCCTAAACTTAACCTAACCCTAACTCCTAATTTAAACCTAAGCCTAATTCTTAGCCTAATTCTAAACATTAGCCTGAATTTAACCTCAAGACAGATAAAGTTTCTTGTTAAAGTGTGTACTAAATGTCCTCAATTTGCATTCATTTTCTTCTTTTACTATCATAGTGAGGAAGACACACACATGTTAAGATCACATTGTTGCATTCCAGTGTGTGTAGGTGCGTGTGTATTTCTTCAAACTGCTGGTCTCTAGCTATCACTACATAGGGGAAAAACAATAAACATCAAATTACTCTAAATGCAGCATGACACACCAATGTTTGGCCAAGTCAACAGGTGAACTGATCTGAAAGCAGCTTGTTTAGGTTATTTTTTTGTTGCTGATGGGTGTCAAGCTTGAAGGACTTGTGTTTGTAGCCGGGGCCAGCTAACTAGTTCAAAGGTCACAGGGATGAACGTTGAAAGGGGTCAGAGTGTAAAGGGCACAGTGATGAGCATTGAAAGGGGTCAGAGTTTAAAGGGCACAGTGATGACTGTTGAAGGGGGTCAAAGTGTAAAGGTCACAGTGATGACTGTTGAAAGGGGTCACAGTGTAAATGTCACAGTTATGACTGTTGAAAGGGGTCAGAGTGTAAAGGTCACAGTGATGACTGTTGAATGGGGTCAGAGTGTAAAGGTCACAGTGATGAGTGTGAAGGTGGCAGCTGCTAACAAAGTGGATGACAGAGTGTTATATTGCATCTAAGATTCATAGGTGATTGTTAGTGGCCTTAAAGTCTATAGACAATGTTGGCAAAGTTGTGGATTGACAGGCCGATAATTTGTACCTGGCAGTGGAGGGGATGGATGCCTTGTTGAAGAACAAGAAACCAACTGTGGATGGACAGTGAGCAGTCTGGCCTTATAACGAGGCATGTTTGGGTGTTGAAATAATCTAACTCTGACAGGTTCAGGAGCAGGATGTTTGGTGGAGCGGGCAGTCAGATTTTGGTATTACGTCCATGGAGGCTAAAGAAGGCTTTTTGAATAATGTTAAATTAATGTTGGAGAGTGGCCAGCATTGTGTTCAGTGAGGGGCCAAATATATACAGCAGTGTTCAGTGAGGAGTCAGATCAATCAATCAATCAGTCAAATGTATTTATAAAGCCCTTTTTTCATCAGCAGTTGTCACAAAGGGCTTTTACAAAACATGTATACAGAGAGTGTTCAGTGAGGATTTGAATATTTACAGGACACTTCTGTGAGGAGTTAGAGGTTTACAGGACACTGTTAAGTGAGGGCCCAGATGTTTACAGGACAGTGTTCAACGAGGGCCCAGATGTTTACAGGACAGTTTTCAGTGAGGGCCCAGATGTTTACAGGACAGTTTTCAGTGAGGGCCCAGATGTTTACAGGACAGTGTTCAGTGAGGGCCAAGATGTTTACAGGACAGTGTTCAGTGAGGGCCCAGATGTTTACAGGACAGTGTTCAGTGAGGGCCCAGATGTTTACAGGACAGTGTTCAGTGAGGGCCCAGATGTTTACAGGACAGTGTCATCGGCATGAAGGCGAATTAGTTACCTGCAACAAGCTACACGTCCTCTTGTAAATAAAGAACATTTCTAATTACATTTTGCTTTAACTCAATCAGACAACATCACCTGCCTACACATCTACTAAGTTACTGTGGTATTACTGGATAGATACAGATAGACCAATAGATAGAAAGATGCATGGTTATAATGTAGTAATGGTTGATCTATTGCCTATGCGCATTTTCAGTAGATGGATAAACATATTTGTAAATTCTATGTGGATTTTTTATCAACCTGTAGATGTAGAGATATAGAGAGGTATTCTATGTGGATGTTTAGTAACCTGTAGATGTAGAGATATAGAGAGGTATTCTATGTGGATGTTTAGTAACCTGTAGATGTAGAGATATAGAGAGGTATTCTATGTTGATGTTTAGTAACCTGTAGATGTAGAGATATAGAGAGGTATTCTATGTGGATGTTTAGTAACCTGTAGATGTAGAGATATAGAGAGGTATTCTATGTGGATGTTTAGTAACCTGTAGATGTAGAGATATAGAGAGGTATTCTATGTGGATGTTTAGTAACCTGTAGATGTAGAGATATAGAGAGGTATTCTATGTGGATGTTTAGTAACCTGTAGATGTAGAGATATAGAGAGGTATTCTATGTGGATGTTTAGTAACCTGTAGATGTAGAGATATAGAGAGGTATTCTATGTAGATGTTTAGTAACCTGTAGGTAGAAAACCCATCTATATCTCTACATCTATCTACAGGTTACTAAATATCCACATAGAAAACCCATCTATATATCTCTACATCTATGTGGATGTTTAGTAACCTGTAGATGTAGAGATATAGAGAGGTATTCTATGTGGATGTTTCGTAACCAGTATATAAAGTAGATCGGCAGATATAGACTGACATTATGTATGGGTATTCAGTAACCAGTAGCTTTGTCTGTTTGGTTGAACCCATAGAAATATAATCTGTAGAACAGGCCTCTCCATTCAAGCCGGAGATGTGTTAGAGTCTTCAGGCCCTGTTAAGCTGGTTCTCCCAAACACAGTTCCAGGAACAGATTTTTCTTGCAACACAAATCCAACCCTTTTCATGAGAGGTGACACTGGGTTAGGGCTGTGTGTCATTAGGTCTCTAGATATAGCCAAACAATAGCTGGCAGGTTAGGGTCACTGAGGTTAGGGTCGCGGTGGTTAGGGTCAGGGGTCACAGCGGTTACTGTGTGTGTGTGTGTCTCTTGTCTACTGTATAGTATAGTACAGTACATATCTCTGTCTGTCTCAATCCCGTTTTCCTGTGCTTTTGTTTCAAGGCTGGGGCTTGCGTCACACATTCCACTTGGCACATGAAGCCTCTTATCCTGTTTAGAAACCTGGAAGAGAGGGGGGAGGGAGAGAAGGGGGAGGGAGAGAGAGGGGGTAGGGAGGGGAATGGCTGATGAGGAATCTCACACACCCTAACCGAAGCCTAACCTAAACATAACCTTAACCATCTAACTTTTATGCCTAAACTTCACCCAGGCCTATATCTGACCCTAAACCGAATTTAATGCCTAAACCTAAAAGTAACCAGAATTCTAACACTTTGTCTCAAGTTCTTCCCTAAACCTAACCACTGTCGCTCGCTCACTCACACACACACACTTTCACACACACACTCACACACACAGTCTCTCTGCTCAAAGGGCAAGTCCTAGGGAACATTGGGCTAAACATTAAACTTTGAGGGTTGTTACCAGGTGTCTGGAGAACCTTTATGTCTACTAGTGAACTTTTACAAATACAGTAGCTGTCATTATCTTGTTAACTAAAGCCTTGATATTTCCTGCTGCTTCTCTCTCTTTCTCACATTTTCTTTCTATTCTCAGTCTGTCTGTTAAAGGTTTGGTAGTTATGTCATGTTCGGTAAGATCTTGGTTAAGACTTCAGATTACTGTCCTTTTCCCTTCCTCTTTCCCTCTCTTTCTCTCTGTCTCTACGACAGGAAACTGCATGCCCCCTGCATCAGCCCCCCCCCACAGGGCCCCTAACCCCCCCTGCCTCCAGTGTGGAAATAATAACAGTCAAAGAACTTCCGCTCCTCTCTCTTTCTCTAGCAGACTGTTCCGTTCCCTCTTTCTCTTTCTGTCCTCTAATATCTGGAAAGGCTCAAGCTTTCCTCTCTGCATTGGCGTGGTTCGTGTGTGTGTGTGTGTGTGTGTGTGTGTGTGTGGTTCGTGTGTGTGTGTGGTTCGTGTGTGTGTGTGTGTGTGGTTTTGTTTGTGTGTGTGAGAGTTTTGTTCAAACTTGTTTCCCTCTCTTTCCCTCTGTGAACTATATGTCTGCGACCCCATCAGTGTGTGTATGTTTTATGTAAAGCTTTGTGTCACAAGTGTCTGTGTGTGTGTGTGCATGTAGGGGTGAATGTGTTGTTTATGGTTTTGACCCTGTGTGTGTGTGTGTGTGTGTGTGTGTGTGTGTGGGTGTGTGTGGGTGTGTGTGGGTGTGTGTGGGTGTGTGTGTGTGTGTGTCGCTGATGTCCTCATCGGAGCTTGTTTGGTGTGAATAGACGTGTGAAATGGTCTTGTACTGGAATATGTCATCTGTAATCTGTAATCAGATGTACAAGGATATTTTATGGAACTGGTGCTTTGGTTTCTGTAGGAAAACCTGCCCACTGAGGTATACAACATTTGAGACTCCAAGACCCATTCAGTATTTATGGGTGATCCTGGTTTTCACTAAGATATTCAAATCTGAAAACTCTGGGGGGTTTTGCCTGTACTAAATTTGGGTTATGTTTAGGTTCAGGCAATATGGGTTAAGGATGGGATTAGTGTTAGGGGTCTACAGGATGGGGTTAGTGTTAGGGGTCTACAGGATGGGATTAGTGTTAGGGATCTACAGGATGGGTTTAGTGTTAGGGATCTACAGGATGGGATTAGTGTTAGGGATCTACAGGATGGGATTAGTGTTAGGGGTCTACAGGATGGGATTAGTGTTAGGGGTCTACAGGATGGGGTTAGGGGTTTACAGGATGGGATTAGGATTAGGGGTCTACAGGATGGGATTAGTGTTAGGGATCTACAGGATGGGATTAGTGTTAGGGATCTACAGGATGGGATTAGTGTTAGGGGTCTACAGGATGGGGTTAGGGGTTTACAGGATGGGATTAGTGTTAGGGATCTACAGGATGGGATTAGTGTTAGGGATCTACAGGATGGGATTAGTGTTAGGGGTCTACAGGATGGGGTTAGTGTTAGGGATCTACAGGATGGGATTAGTGTTAGGGGTCTACAGGATGGGATTAGTGTTAGGGATTTACAGGATGGGATTAGTGTTAGGGATCTACAGGATGGGATTAGGAGTAGGGGTTTACAGGATGGGATTAGTGTTAGGGATCTACAGGATGGGTTTAGTGTTAGGGGTCTACAGGATGGGATTAGTGTTAGGAGTTTACAGGATAAGGAACACAGACTTCAGCCCCCAGAAGGATAGTAAAAAAAACATGTCTGTGAAATGTGTCTGTGAAATGTGTCTGTGAAATGTGTCTGTGTGAAACTTATTTGACACCCCAATTGAGCAGCTAACATTCTTTCAGTTCCACAAAAAACAGACGATAAAAGCCTTCTAGACAATTTAAAAATACATATTTCTACATACAAACGCCACAGCTGAATCCAGGTCATGAGTCTCTATGTCCCTATGACATCACCATATTGACATCCTCTCATCTTTTTTTGAAGGTGATTTAGGTTTTTGATTGAGTAATTGAAGATGGAAAAATGTTGTGTGTGTTCTGCTTAAAGTCCATAGTCTGGAATAAAGAGTGTTTAAACCTTTAATTATTAACCTAGGGCGAGAGCACTGGTAGACACACCTCTGTAAATATACACACACGCACACACATACACACAACCAAAATTTGCTCTGTTTCTTATTGTAGAGTTGAACCAGGGGTCAAGCTGCTCTCTGTAACTTCGCTTAAACTAAATTACCAGAAAGACAGACAGAGAGAAAGACAGACAAACAGAGAGTCAAAGAAACAGAGATACAGAGAGAGAAAGACAGAGTTAAAGAGACAGAGATACAGAGAAAGACAGAGATACAGAGAGAGAAAGACAGAGTTAAAGAGACAGAGATACAGAGAAAGACAGAGATACAGAGAGAGAAAGACAAACAGAGAGTCAAAGATACAGAGAGAGAAAGTGGGAGGTGCAGTGTTCACTCATAGTTTGAAATGGGACCCACATCAACCAGACCTGCATTCAGAATTATTTAAAAGACTCCTCAGAGTACAGAGAAAAACTCAACAATGCATGCAGAGCAGAATTAAAACAACTCTCAAAACGAGCCTTTTATTTAAATGACCAACAATTCTACTGTTCTGAAACTTAGAGGGCCGACATAAAGACCATTATTCACAGAGGAGGAAGAAAAACAGGAACATGAACGAGGAAGATGAACAGGAAGAAGACGAATGGGGAAGATGAACATGAAAGACAAAAAGGAGGAAGAAGAGAGACGACGTCTGACAGGAAGGGGAAAGAAGAACAGGACGATGGAGGAAGAAGACATTTTTGTTGTCACACAGGGTGTCTTGGTAAAGATGGGTTTGCAGTGAGGGCTGGGAATCCATCCGTTTGCAGACTCATTTACACACCTTAAGGCTGCAAAATCCTTTTCAGGCTGAGGTTCTATCTGCTGGTTATTTGACAACTCTACAGAACACATCTTGCCTTTTAGCAAACAACCGCACACACACACACACCTAGAAGCACGCAATACTGATAGAAAAATATATTGAGAAAAGGTCCCCTGCCAACCAAGAATTCACAACATGATAGTCACACCAATTTGAGACTATGAATGCATTCTTTTCCTAAATTATCATCAGAGTACTTTGCCCATCTCCAAATAATGAATGCAGAGCAGACACAGTTCCACAGCTACTAATCATCTAAAGCCAGAAAAGAGCTGCTGAATTTCCCTTTCATCTAAAGGAGTGTTCTGAAGACTCCCATGGGCCAGCTGGTTTTGGGTCTCTATTCAGAAACCCAAACAGACCCCTCAGAAACCCGGGACAGCAACACAGTTAGACCCAAGCACATAATGAGAAAACAAAAAGAGAACAATTTGACTGAACCCAAATGAAGAAAATCCTTGACTGAGAACAGGTTCAGTGAGCATGGCCTTTCTGTCAGCCATATTGAGACATAGAGAGAAGACTGACTTTGCACACTGCCCACAACTTGAGGTGGAAACTGAGCTGAACTTCCTCAACTCCTGCCAAATGTATGACCATATTAGAGACACATATTTCCCAGATCAAACAAACCCACAAGAAATATAACAAGGCGCAAAATACTTCGAGTTTTAGATTAAAAATGTTTATCACTTGTTTAATTTCTTATATTTGCTTTGGCAAAAAAATGCCTTTAAATTTTGAATTAACAGAGATAACAAAGATGGAAAGAAAAAGAAAAGACAGACTGAGAAACAGACTGAGAGAGGCAGACAGACAGGTATGTACAGTGGGGAGAACAAGTATTTGATCCACTGCCGATTTTGCAGGTTTTCCTACTTACAAAGCATGTAGAAGTCTGTCATTATTATCACAGGTACTCTTCAACTGTGAGTGACGGAATCTAAAACAAAAATCCAGAAAATCACCTACCAACCAGTAAGAATTCTGGCTCTCACAGACCTGTTAGTTGTTCTTTAAGAAGCCCTCCTGTTCTCCACTCATTACCTGTATTAAATGCACCTGTTTGAACTTGTTACCTGTATAAAAGACACGTGTCCACACACTCAATCAAACAGACTCCAACCTCCCCACAATGGTCAAGACGAGAGAGCTGTGTAAAGACAGCAGGGATAAAATTGTACACCTGCACAAGGCTGGGATGGGTTACTGGACAATAGGCAAGCAGCTTGGTGAGAATGCAACAACTGTTGGCGCAATTATTAGAAAATGGAGGAAGTTCAAGATGACGGTCAATCTCCCACGGTCTGGGGCTCCATGCAAGATCTCACCTCGTGGGGAATCAATGATCATGAGGAAGGTGAGGGATCAGCCCAGAACTACATGGCAGGACCAGGTCAATGACCTGAAGAGAGCTGGGATCACAGTCTCAAAGAAAACCATTAGTAACACACTACGCCGTCATGGATTAAAATCCTGCAGCGCACGCAAGGTCCCCCTGCTCAAGCCAGCGCATGTCCAGGCCCACCTGAAGTTTGCCAATGACCATCTGGATGATCCAGAGGAGGAATGGGAGAAGGTCATGTGGTCTTTTGCCCAGCGACAACCTGAAGGATCTGGAGAAGGTCTGTATGGAGGAGTGGGCAAAAATCCCTGCTGCAGTGTGTGCAAACCTGGTCAAGAACTACAGTAAATGTATGAACTCTGCAATTGCAAACAAAGGCTTCTGTACCAAATATTCAGTTCTGCTTTTCTGATGTATCAAATACTTATGTCATGCAATAAAATGTAAATTAATTACTTAAAAATCATAGTGTGATTTTCTGGATTCTTGTTTTAGATTCCATCACGTACAGTTGAAGAGTACCTATGATAAAACTTACAGATTTCTACATGCTTTGTAAGTAGGAAAACCTGCAAAATCGTCAGTGTATCAAATACTTGTTCTCCCCACTGTAGACACAGAAAGATATGTCGAGACAGACAGACAGACAGGTGTGTAGACAGACAGACAGGTATGTAGACACAGACAGATAGACTAACTGTATCTCTCCTGCAGCAACCTCATTGATTCTGACTTATCTTTGTAACGCATGTCACCATTGGAGGAATTACTGTGTGTGTGTGTGTGTGTGTGTTTTAGGTATAACTATATTCATGAGGACCAAATGTCCCCATGAGTATAGTAAAACCAGAAAAAACCCTAACCTTTTGCCGGTCCCCATGAGGCAAAAGTCAATTTCCAGATCAGGGTTTAGGTTTAAGGTCAAACTTACAATTCATTTTAGAGTTAGAATTGGGGATCTTTAAGGTCCAGGTGTTGTTGGTTAAGTTTGGGTTTAAGGTTAGGCGTTACATCTAGATACATTTTTGGCATAAATGTTACTTTATTGAGGTTAGGGTTAGGTTAATGGTAGGGTTAGGTTTAGTGGTAGGGAGCATGCAATTTCTCTTTCTGGTCCTCATGAGGGTCGCCATACAAGCTTGTGTGTTTGTGTGTCATTAAGAGAGTCTGTAAATATTGTCTATACAGGTCAGTGAATCTACTGTATCTCTTACTGCAAATACTTACAACATCCGTCCTCCCTCCCCCCTCCCCCTCCCTCCCTCCCCTCCCCCTCCCTCCACTTCCTCTATCTCTCTCCCCTCTACTTTCATTTTTGGCTTGCTCCCCCCCCCACACACACAAGCGCCAACCTTTCACTTCTCCCTCTCTCTCTCTCTCTCTCTCTCTCTGCCTCTCCCTTTCTCCCTCTCTCCCTCCCTCTCTCCCTCTCTCTCTCTCTCTCTCTCTCTCTCCCTCTCTCTCTCCCCCTCATGAGTTAGTAGGTGAAGTAGTACTTTAGCTTATTTAGTAATAAGCAGTAACATATTGCTTATTACTGCCCCCAAAAGTAACTCATTACTTTATTCACTACTCCCTGGGAAAAGTCATTTGTTGCATTACTTCTTAGATTACTTACTCATCATAAATGAATAAACGTTTGAATGGTCATCTTCTGTGAATACTGTAGCTGAGTGCCACTGTGACCAAGCAACTCACCACAGATTCATAACATTGTGATAATATATAACCTGCTTTTCTCATGCCTGTGTTGTGATTCAGTTTATTTGCTTGGGGTTATTATTCTCAGTGTACCACCGTATTTAAATATATTTGCTTCTTGGGCACCGTGTCCCTAAACTTTTATTTATAACCAAGCCGATCCAAAATGAAGAAATGAAATGTGTGTTGAAATGCTGTCTAAAGGTATTCCCATACAAGGGTACCTGTTCTGTCTGCAGCCCAGTCCAAACCTTACCCACTAAACCTGGGTAATGGTGACAGTTCAATATATGTGTATCATAACACCAATACTGTACAGTCACAACACTGATGATGGGAAGGAATGCTACACAACACTAATGATGGGAAGGAATGCTACACAACACCAATACTCTACAGTCACAACACTGATGATGGGAAGGAATGCTACACAACACTAATACTCTACAGTCACAACACTGATGATGGGAAGGAATGCTACACAACACTAATACTCTACAGTCACAACACTGATGATGGGAAGGAATGCTACACAACACTAATACTCTACAGTCACAACACTGATGATGGGAAGGAATGCTACATAACACTAATGATGGGAAGGAATGCTACATAACACCAATACTGTACAGTCACAACACTGATGATGGGAAGGAATGCTACATAACACTAATGATGGGAAGGAATGCTACATAACACCAATACTGTACAGTCACAACACTAATGATGGGAAGGAATGCTACATAGCACCAATACTGTACAGTCACAACACTGATGATGGGAAGGAATGCTGTTCTCCTTTGGACCAATGATTACTCCCCTTCACCCCTGTGATGTTGCTGGTTAGTATTGTAGCAGAGGGAGATACATTGTCATTCTCTGGTGACTGGGATCTGCTGTAGTGAACACATGGAAGCCTTTCTGAATTTATTTGCATTTTAGTTTGTCTATTTTTTATTTTGTAGTAAATAGATTAATGCACACACACACACACACACACACACACAAACTAGAAGCTAGCTACATGTAGCAAACCCTGAATAGATCTTTGAAAGTATATCCCTGAACTGGTCGAACGCTTAAGGTAGAGAGAAATGATGTAGTTAGACACACACACACACATATACATACACAGATATACATGAACATAATATACCCTGTAGTGTGTTGTAATGACCTTCCCTCTACAAGGAATTTACTTTTCAACTCATCTTCCCCTCTTCCTCTGCTGTCTTCAATCCCTATCTGTCATCAGAAACAGTGTGTGCGCGCATGTACGCGTGTGCGTGATCAATTGATTTGTTGTTGAACTGAGACAGACAGACTAACTTATGAATTATTAATTAATCTCTTAATTGATGTCTTGACAGATTTGTTAATTCATCCATGTCTCTCTCTCCCTGTATGTCTCTCTATCCTTCCCTGTCTCTCTCCCTGTATGTCTCTCTAACAGCCTGGGATCATGCTGATTTATGACTATCCACAGAAGAACAACATGGAGATGACAAGACTGGAGGTGTGTTGCTGTCACACCTTACACATGCCAGGGCATGCATTTAGCTCCATACACAAGACATGACACACACACACGTACACACACACACACACACACACACTTCTACAGTCCTCGACTCACTGCTTCCCCCATTGCCTCACACAATACAGTACAACCTTTTGTTTATTGTTGTTGTTTACTGATGTTCTTTTCCTCTGTGTTCCCCTGTCAGTCTGTTTTTCAGCCGTATCCCCCGACCGAGGCCTACAGCGTCATCTTCTCCCCTCACTCATACCAGCCCACACACACCCAGTTCACACAACCTTTCTCACACACACTCACACACACCTCCAACCCCACAGCACAAACACAACTGGAACCAGTTGACCTGTCCATCAGTAAAAGACCCTCCTCTTCATCCTCTCCCTCTTCATCCTCTTCCTCCCGCTCCTCCCCTGCCTCACCCCACCGCCGCTCTTCCCCCCAGCCCTCACTTCCCTTCCCTCTGATGTTAGGGTCAGGCTCTGGGGTCACAGGGGTCGTTCAGGGGTCAGGGGTCATGCTATCCCAGGTCATGCTTCAGCCGTTGCCTGTCCTCTTCCCCTCTGCTTTGCACCTGCCAATCATGGTCAACCACACTGTGTCTAATGACAACCGGGATCACCATGACCACCATCACCATCATCACCATCATCATCATCACCGGCCCACAGGCAGCTCTCAGCCCAACACAGGTGACCCTGCTAGTCTGTCAGTCTGCCATATGTCTGTAGACCAACCTGTTGGCCTGTCTGTCTCTGCCTATCTGACCGTCTCTGTCACTATCTGTCTTTGTTTGCCTGTCTGTCTGTTTATTAACGGGTGTATTTTGTAATCCAGCATCCTCTATGAAGACCGAGCTCAGAGGTGACACCCACCACGACCTACACAAACCAATCAAAACGGAGCATGCCCACGAATACAGCCAAGAAATGACCTCATCAGTCATGAGTGGGCCACGAGCCTATAGCGAGTAAGTGGAGGCGGGGGCTTGTAATGGGACAAATAGAATGTCCAATGACTAGTTAAAATATACATTCACGTGTCGTCAAAACAGTAATGAGTAGTAAAACATTAATGAAAGGCTGAGCGGGGGAGAGAGAGAGGGAAGGAGAGAGAGAGACAGAGGGGGGAGGGAGACAGAGGTGGGGGGGGGGGGGTGGAGGGGGGGTGGAGACACAGAGAGCAATAACAGAATTAGAGGATCAGAATGAATTGATGACAGAAACAGGAGGCAGTGGAATGTTACTTCCTGGTTGTGTTCCTTCCTGCTCTAGTTGTTGGGAGTGGTTGTCTGGGTGGTTTCCAGGGCATGCCCCCCCTCATTGTCGTGCCAATGCTGAGATAATTGGCTTCTACAGAAGTGGGCATGGCTAGACCTGTCACCAGCTTTTCTTGTTCAACACACACACACACACATACACACTGAACTTGCCTGACTGGAAGATAACACGTTTGTTTGTTTAAAGCTGAACGGTACTGCAATTCCCTGGTGTGTGTGTTTGTGAATATTAGACGAAAAATCACCTGCAACACACCTACACAATTCAGGAAACTCTATACAGGAACACAACATTTTATTAAAACTGACTCTTAAACCCCATTCAAATCCTGAAGACCTGACCCCAACACCCTGTGTTAGAATATGCCTAAACAACTCCCTAAGCAGGAAATTGCCTTTTTCCTTGTGAGAACCAGCAGAAGGTCCCCACAAGGTCCAACATCCCTGGTTTTACTATCCTTTTAACTTTGACCGTACCCCTGAAATCTGTATCCTTTTAACCTTGACCGTACCCCTGAAATCTGTATCCTTTTAACCTTGACCGTACCCCTGAAATCTGTATCCTTAACCCTGACCGTACCCCTGAAATCTGTATCCTTTTAACCTTGACTGTACCCCTGAAATCTGTATCCTTTTAACCCTGAAGGTGAATCTAAATGTACCCCTAACCCCTTAACAAAAATAGCATTTCTAAAGCTAAGGACATTGGTATACCTGTGAGGAATTCTGGTCCTCCCTAGTAATGCAGTCCAACAACAATGACAGATACACAGATAAAATCTCCCAGCATGCGTCAGTTAAGACAGTGTGTCTCCAAGAAAACCCAAATGTGGGCAGTGGATCTGATTGACAGTCTGTGTGAATGTGTGTGCTCTCAAGTGTCCTGTTAAAGAACCACTCACCAGGGATAGGAAGAGATGGGCCCAGGTAGAACACACACACACACGCACACACACACACACAATAAACTGGATATATGACATAAGTATTAACATTAAGATGATGATGATGTAATAGAAGGTAACAGCACTCCCTGGTGGTGGGAATATAGACACACACACACACACGTTCTGGTTGGTCTCATTTAGCATGTTTCCATTACCCAACAGATGGAAAGAAATGGACTAAATCATACTCTTCTTCTCCATCTCTGTCTCTGTCAGTAACAACCCATCTGTGATTGTCCATTCTGGAGGTAAACATCCACTGCCGGTTGAGTCTCCTGATTCGCTCAAGAAGCGACGAATCCATCGTTGCGATTTCAACAGTTGCAACAAAGTCTACACCAAAAGCTCCCATTTAAAGGCTCACCGCCGCACACACACAGGTGAGATGAACACACACATACACACACGCACACACACAGGTGAGATGAACACACACACACAGGTGAGATGAACACACACACACAGGTGAGATGAACACACACACACACACGTGTTCTAATAGGCTTATCTATTCAATTGTTAGATTTTCTTACCTTCTCCCCCCTTTGTCCTCCGCTCTCCCCCTCCCCTCCCCCTCTCCCCCTCCCCTCCTCCCCAGGAGAGAAACCCTATAAGTGTGTATGGGAGGGGTGTACATGGAAGTTTGCCCGTTCGGATGAGTTGACACGACACTTCCGCAAACACACCGGGGTCAAGCCGTTCCAGTGCCTGGACTGCGACCGTTCCTTCTCCCGCTCAGATCACCTGGCTCTGCACAAGAAACGCCACCTGCTGGTCTGAACACGCCACTGCAACTGAATGCAACTGAATGCAACGCCTGCAGAACTCACCATGAATGCAGCCATGTGATAGTTGGACGTTGGACCAAACTAAAGTTCCACCCAGCAGAATTGGAATAAATCCCCCCACCACACTCACATACATACATACACACACACACAATTCCACACTCTTTTTTCAGACAGTTCTTCATCCACCCAAACAACCACCCGAACATCCACCCAAATATCCACCTTGCATCCATCCAGCCATTCCTCCACCCATCCCTTTATTCATCGACCCATTCAGCTGTGCTCTTTGTCTATTCATCCTCTGTGAAAAAAAATGGTCTGAGTACTGCACCCTCTGCTGGTTGGAGGAACTACTGCAGTGTCTCTGAACTCAGCGGGCACACACACACACTCACAAACACACACACACTCACAAACACACACAGACTCACAAACACAAGCTGAAGCTCACACACACGTTTGTGCAAAGGCATGCCGCTAGAAAACTCACTCATACATAAGCCACCTCTCTCTATCACACACACACACACACACACACACACTGGCTCGACAGACTGTGTTCGGAGTCTTCATTACAAGACAGCTTGTTTGTTGTCTTTGCATCTAGAAATGTGAAACTATGTTTTATTATTCAGGGCATTATCTTTATCTTATGTGTTATTATTTTAATTATTATTATTATTGTTGTTGTTGTTGTTTGTTTTCTCTGTGAAAATGATTTTAAGTAGCCAGTTAAAGGTGGGCTCAGCCACACTGTGTCTTCAGACACAATGGACCAACTAACAATAACCAGATGGAAGAGGCATGGTGCTGGTCCATAGATGACTGTCCCTTTAAGTCTGGCTAGGAGCGATGGGTTGTTGAATTCTAATATTGTGATTGTTTGTATGTGGTTTGTCAACACAAATATTATTATGTGTATTTGGTTTATATAATGTGATTATTCTATGTTATTTTATTTTAATGGGTAAACAAGGAAACATGGATCCATTGTTGTTAATTGGTTAACCTGTTCTCTCAGAAGTGTTTTTTAATATGACTGAGTTCACATCAGCATCCCAATTCGTATCTTTTCGCCACTTATTGGTCATCTGACTAATATGATCCGCTATCTATGTTTTGTCTGGAGCAATTAGATCAACTATTCTGCTGCTGATCGTTTGTTCACATATCTAATTATCATTTTGCAAATAATCCTTCTTTTACCAAACAAATCAATAGTATGGGAAATGGTTAAGGTTGGGCTACTTGTTTTAAACACCACCTGTGGAGATGAACACCTGGTGACCAGATTATATTTTACATTAACTATAGGAAACTGGTGAGCACTTTAAAAAACATTCCCAAGACCAAACATTTAATATATCTTGATTTAAAATGATTTAAAAAACATTCCCAAGACCAAGCCTTAAACACCTCTTCATCTTAAAATATTTCATTGATCAAATTCCTCATTCATCAATTTAATTATTCCGTCAATCATATTACTAAATTGATGGATATGCTGACTGGTTGATGGGTTTATTGATTAACGGTGTCTTCTTTTGCATTTGGTGTTTGTGAAGACTTTTTCATGTTTGATGTCTGGCATTCCTCTGCGGTGCTGAAGTACTTAAACCAGTTTGAATTATTATATTGTAGTGACCAACCTTGTGGTGTTAAGATAATGTACAAACCACAGCATCCACTTTAATCAGCAACATTAGATCTATTCTATGGATCAGCTTTGTTGCTTTTCATCCACAGCGAGATTACACTCACACTCACACACTCACACCCTCACATGGGCATGCACATATTTAGTTTGTGACTGTTTTTTCTAACTATGCAGATGAAATATGATGTAATATATTTTATAATTAATTAATAGACTGAAAGGGCAATTAAAGGTATTTTATAAAGCATGATGATGATTGATTTTTTTTTATCAATGAATTATTAAGATTTTTTTCATACAGTTGTGAATCTTTATTCAACTATTTTTCTTCATGTAGGTTATCAATTCAAAGGGTAATTATATATCAAACTGTGAACTTATATACTGTACAGATTATATTTGAACAATTTTGCATATTGTTTTTCATCAAATATCCATATCCTAAAATAAACCTATATTGCTACTATCTTTTCATATGGGTGTTTTTGTTTATGTGTGTACTTCACCTATTCTAAAGTCTAAAGAAAAAAGAAACAAAACAGATAGCGTTTTAAAACGTGCAATTATATTTTATATGTAGTATGTTCCATACCTCTAACAATGTGAAACATGAATAACAAAACGGGGGAGAAAACACGGGAATTAAAAAACCAGGGCTCGTCCGGGATTTGAACCCGGGACCTCTCGCACCCTAAGCGAGAATCATACCCCTAGACCAACGAGCCGCACACGTCATGTGTTGTGATAGTTCACATTTTAAAGTTGTTTTATACGTAATTTTCTTTTCTAAATACGATTGAAATTAGATAAATCAAGGTTGTCATATCACTTATTAAAATATGGACATCGCGGATTAATTTCGGATGTATCGAAGGATTGTTTGGTCTCAATGCTGGTAATAATCTATGCAAGAAACTCTGACTGAACAACAAAGTCCACAGCAAGTACCAGAGGATGACGTCACCGCCCATTACCGCCCGGCAGACAGCACGCGGACCAGGCTGTCTACGTGGCGGCCGGGGCGGAAGGAACGCGACTAGGAGAACTGCAAGGCCGACTGGTGAGATGCACTGTCATTTTACAAACAAAACCTAGCTGTGCTTTTGAATTTTAGCTTATTTGTTTAGCTTTTATTGTCAACCTCATGAGAGTAACTTAGTTGCGTGATGGCATGTTATTGCAGCGGACATAGTTGCAGAATCACTCCGTGTCTGTAAATATGTAGTGATTAATTATTTTATCAGTGTTGTTTTGTTCATGTATCATACATCATGATCCGGGCTGACTACCGCTGCCTTCTAACTTCTGTAAATGGGCTGGAACTGTAACGTTGAGTGACTGTGTAAAGATTTCTTAGTTTTAAGACAGCTTATTTTTGTAAACTATATTTTAAATGACATCTTTAGCTTATGACACACTACATTTTATGCTTTAACCAAAAGCAAATGTCTAACTCCTAAACCTTTATTTCAAAATGTTTAGTAATATTCTGAAGGAAAGGTTTGCTGCACTTCGCTGTCCGTATCAAGCAAATGGACAACAGTCAGGAAAACACCACACCAAGATAACTAGGGAACAAGCTGTTTGTTTTTCTGGGAGCAGTTTCACTGATTCATTTTAAACGTTTACTTCTTTACTTTATGTGAATGATGGGTTCAGGACATCGGGTTTCACTCCGCTTAATCAGTCCAATATAAATGTTATCCCAGTCACCTTTGATTCCCCCCCAACTCAATTAAATTACAACTGCTTCATTGGCATGACAGAACAATGTACATACTGCAAAAAACAAAACATTTTCTGTAAAAATAATAATGGCGTGAAGCAAGTTTTTTGCTTTGTCCGTCATCTTGTGACAGGCAGCAATGTGGTAGTGAGCTGTGAATACACTGATTTCTGCTTCCTCCGCGAAGAGGAACTGGAATTATGGTCTGAAAACACAGCCTTTCTGTGCAGGGTGTCTACTCAATGACAGGGCTGTGCTCACAGAGCCTGTTCTATGTCAAGGTTTGGAT
Organism: Esox lucius; assembly: GCF_011004845.1. Taxonomy (NCBI): domain Eukaryota; kingdom Metazoa; phylum Chordata; class Actinopteri; order Esociformes; family Esocidae; genus Esox; species Esox lucius. The sequence continues at coordinate 20,890,594 of NC_047593.1, forward strand.
CGGTAACCTTGGTGTGCTGGCTTTGGCCCAGACAGAACATAATTTTGCTTTGTGATTTTGTTTCCCAAGTAGGTCATGTTTTGTTTTGACTGTGTTGTAATTTGGTTTCTTCTTGCTGATTGGATGTTCTGGTCTCCCTTCCCCAGATGATGTCTGACTCTGATCTCCCCATAGTCACCCCTCTTTCCCTCTCAGACCCCCCTCAAACCACCCAACCCAAGCCCCCGGAAAGCCCTCCCCTCCCGCCCTCCCCACTGCTCCACCAGTTCTCATTGGCCACTGAGAGTTCAGAAGGCTCAGATACTCCACCCATTGCGAAGGGAGGAGAGGAAGTGACCCGGGTGGATGGCGGTGAAGCTCTAACTGACCAACCAGAGTGCGTCGTGGAGGGTCTCGGGTCTGAGTGTGACCAACCAGAGAGCGGCGTGGAGGGTCACGTGACTGAGTGTGACCAGTTGGTGAGCCTGGAGGCGGAGACTGCTGCTGGCAAGGGGGATGTTGCGGTACGATTGGCTGTTCCCATTGTGCAGTGATGTCGTCATGGTAGTGATGTAATGTAATGTGTGTGTGTGTGTGTGCGCCTCCAGGGCCAGGGTAAAGCTTGGTCTGGATGGGGCTCCTGGGGAAAGTCTCTATTGACCAGTGCCACCTCTACTGTTGGTAGGTACACAGACACACGTGTACACAAACAAACAAACATATAAACAAACACACACACACAATAACGTCTTGTCAACTTAGTTGGATTATCAATGTTACTTCCCTCCAGGTCACAGTCTCAGTTCTGTGAAGGAGAAGGCAGGTGAGGCACTGCGACTCCACAGGACCTCCATCGGGGAGGAGGCACGAGAGGAGAATGGGGAGGAGGAGAGTAAAGAAGGAGGTGGAGGTGAGGAGAAAGTGAAAGAGGCAGGAGAGGGAGAGGAGAATCCTCAGGCTGTCATGTCTCCTAACACAGCACCAAGCAGAGGAGTACTCTCAACAATTACACATGCTGTGAGTACACACACACACACACACACACACTATCACACAGCTGATAATCATGGAAGTACTGTACTCCACACTTGGTTTTCAGCATTTATGAAAAATGACTGTCTTAATTGTTATTTTAGTTGTTGTGTAATTTAAACGCCTCTTTGTTCGGGGTTTTAATTGACACATACATCCTGTATAAAACATCTTATACTTGTGTGATAAATATGAGCAACAATCACTTTGTACATTATCATCAGATGATCAGGCAGGTTGGGATTACCTGCCCTTTTAACACCTAACCCCCCCACCCCCCCAGGGTAAGTCAGTCATCAGTGGAGGGCTGGACGCTCTGGAGTTCATTGGGAAGAGAACCATGACTGTGCTGGCGGAGAGCGACCCTGGTTTTAAGAAGACCAAGACCCTAATGCAGAGAACTGTGTCACTAAGCCAGGTACTCACACACACACACACACACACAAGTACACACCCAGGTACACATTCACACACACACACACACACACACACACACACACACACACCCAGGTACACACCCAAGACACAGGTACATACACACCCAGGTACACACACATACACACACCCAGTTAAACACAGGTACACACACACAGCCATGCATACACACACCCTAAACATTACACACACACACTAAATATTATACACACTAAACATTACACACACTCACACACACTGTATAAATGTGTATTTTCTAATTGGTTGTGTTGAGTATCTGTGTGGTGATTGGCTAAGGAGTTGTATCTCTCTGGGTTGGGATTGGTCAGATGCTGAAGGATGCCAAGGAGAAGGAGAGGGCTCGTCTCAGCTGCCAGCCAATCAGCGAGCCCACAGCTCACTATGGAATCCTGTTTGACGACTATCAGGGCCTATCACACCTCGAGGCACTGGAGATACTAGCCAATGAGAGTGAAGCTAAGGTAGGCTTAGGGATACCCCCGCAGATTCTACCCCACTCCCCAAAACCCACTTGATCCTTGACCTCTCTTCTTCCTCCTACTCCCTACTCGTCTTCCATCTCCTAGGTTCAGTCATTTCTATCATCCTTAGAAGAGGAGGATCAGGAGGAGCTGAAGAAAGAACTAATCGCCATAAAAGATATCTTCATCACCCGTGAGGAAGAGGAGGGTGAGGAAGGAGAAATTGGAGAGATGAAGGAAAAGAGTGATCTAGTTTCAGAGTGTCCTACTCCTCTATGTGAGTTACCAAGACAACACTGTATTTAATATTAATCCTAATCCCTTCCCTTATCCAAATCTTAAACCTAACCCTTAGTCACAGAAAGACAGAATAGATAACATACTCTCCCGTCCTAATGTCATCAGATATACTGATATACACTTACCTAAAGGATTATTAGGAACACCTGTTAAATTTCTCATTAATGCAATTATCTAATCAACCAATCACATGGCAGTTGCTTCAATGCATTTAGGGGTGTGGTCCTGGTCAAGACAATCTCCTGAACTCCAAACTGAATGTAAGAATGGGAAAGAAAGGTGATTTAAGCAATTTTGAGCGTGGCATGGTTGTTGGTGCCAGACGGGCCGCTCTGAGTATTTCACAATCTGCTCAGTTACTGGGATTTTCACGCACAACCATTTCTAGGGTTTACAAAGAATGGTGTGAAAAGGGAAAAACATCCAGTATGCGGCAGTTCTGTGGGCGAAAATGCCTTGTTGATGCTAGAGGTCAGAGGAGAATGGGCCGACTGATTCAAGCTGATAGAAGAGCAGCTTTGACTGAAATAACCACTCGTTACAACCGAGGTATGCAGCAAAGCATTTGTGAAGCCACAACACGCACAACCTTGAGGCGGATGGGCTACAACAGCAGAAGACTGGAAGAATGTTGCCTGGTCTGATGAGTCTCGATTTCTGTTGAGACATTCAGATGGTAGAGTCGGAATTTGGCGTAAACAGAATGAGAACATGGATCCATCGTGCCTTGTTACCACTGTGCAGGCTGGTGGTAGTGGTGTAATGGTGTGGGGGATGTTTTCTTGGCACACTTTAGGCCCCTTAGTGCCAATTGGGCATCGTTTGAATACCACGGCCTACCTGAGCATTGTTTCTGACCATGTCCATCCCTTTATGACCACCATGTACCCATCCTCTGTTGGCTACTTCCAGCAGGATAATGCACCATGTCACAAAGCTCGAATCATTTCAAATTGGTTTCTTGAACATGACAATGAGTTCACTGTACTGAAATGGCCCCCACAGTCACCAGATCTCAACCCAATAGAGCATCTTTGGGATGTGGTGGAATGGGAGCTTCGTGCCCTGGATGTGCATCCCACAAATCTCCATCAACTGCAAGATGCTATCCTATCAATATGGGCCAACATTTCTAAAGAATGCTTTCAGCACCTTGTTGAATCAATGCCACATAGAATTAAGGCAATTCTGAAGGCGAAAGGGGGTCAAACACAGTATTAGTATGGTGTTCCTAATAATCCTTTAGGTGAGTGTAGTTAAATGTTTTGACATTATATTGTATAATTTTAGACAATATTTGATATCCTTTTAACATTTTCACACCAAAGACACATGGTGTGCTGTTGATTCTGGAACATTTGAATCACAATCCGAATACAATCATGAGAATCACAATCCGAATTGAATCATGCGAATCACAATCCAAATAGATTCTTGAGAATCACAATCTGAGTAGAATCATGAGAATCACAATACTAATAGAATCAGCTGCTGATAATCTCCTTATTTCTGTCTGTGTGTGTATGAAGCTGCTGATGGAGAGGAGTTTGTCAGTGTTCTTACTGAGCTGCTCTTCGAGCTTCATGTTGCTGCCACCCCAGACAAGCTCAATAAGGTAACACTCATTCATTTTTATGAACACTCTTAAGACTGGGTGTCTAAAGGTCTTAAGACTGGGTGTCTAAAGGTCTTATGACGGGGTGTCTAAAGGTCTTATGACGGGGTGTCTAAAGGTCTTATGACGGGGTGTCTAAAGGTCTTATGACGGGGTGTCTAAAGGTCTTATGACGGGGTGTCTATAGGTCTTATGACGGGGTGTCTAAAGGTCTTATGACGGGGTGTCTAAAGGTCTTATGACGGGGTGTCTAAAGGTCTTATGACGGGGTGTCTAAAGGTCTTATGACGGGGTGTCTATAGGTCTTTTGACGGGGTGTCTAAAGGTCTTTTGACGGGGTGTCTAAAGGTCTTTTGACGGGGTGTCTATAGGTCTTATGACTGGGTGTCTATAGGTCTTATGACTGGGTGTCTATAGGTCTTATGACGGGGTGTCTAAAGGTCTTATGACGGGGTGTCTATAGGTCTTATGACGGGGTGTCTAAAGGTCTTATGACGGGGTGTCTAAAGGTCTTATGACGGGGTGTCTATAGGTCTTATGACTGGGTGTCTAAAGGTCTTATGACTGGGTGTCTAAAGGTCTTATGACTGGGTGTCTAAAGGTCTTATGACGGGGTGTCTATAGGTCTTATGACGGGGTGTCTATAGGTCTTATGACGGGGTGTCTATAGGTCTTATGACGGGGTGTCTAAAGGTCTTATGACGGGGTGTCTATAGGTCTTATGACGGGGTGTCTATAGGTCTTATGACGGGGTGTCTAAAGGTCTTATGACGGGGTGTCTATAGGTCTTATGACGGGGTGTCTATAGGTCTTATGACGGGGTGTCTATAGGTCTTATGACGGGGTGTCTATAGGTCTTATGACGGGGTGTCTAAAGGTCTTATGACGGGGTGTCTAAAGGTCTTATGACGGGGTGTCTAAAGGTCTTTTGACGGGGTGTCTAAAGGTCTTTTGACGGGGTGTCTAAAGGTCTTTTGACGGGGTGTCTAAAGTCTTTTGACGGGGTGTCTAAAGGTCTTTTGACTGGGTGTCTATAGGTCTTATGATGGGGTGTCTATAGGTCTTATGACGGGGTGTCTATAGGTCTTATGACGGGGTGTCTATAGGTCTTATGACGGGGTGTCTATAGGTCTTATGACGGGGTGTCTAAAGGTCAGTGATTATGTACATAATGTGATATAATCTCCAGGCCAGAATGAGGGCACATGATTGGGTGAGAGAAGTGGAGCAACCTGTCGCCAAGGATACTGTCAAGGGGGCAGCTGAGGAGGAGCATGCAGGAGAACCTGAAACTGGCGGAGCAGAGGGGAAGGACGAGGAGATGAAAGAGGAGGTAGAAAATTGGAGAAAGGAGGAGGAGATGAAGGGAGAGGAGGAGGAAGGGGAGAAGAAAGAAGAAGAGAGGAGTTCCAGAGCTGTAGAGGTGAGACTCCAGCTGTAGAAAAGAATAAGATCAGTTTTTTATGTCTGTCTGTCTGCCTTGTTCTGTCTGTCTGTCTGCCTTGCTCTGTCTGTCTGTCTGCCTTGCTCTGTCTGTCTGCCTTGGTCTGTCTGTCTGCCTCTGCCTGCCTCTCTGTGTCTGCCTGCCTCTCTGTGTCTGCCTGCCTCTCTGTGTGTCTGCCTGCCTCTCTGTGTGTCTGCCTGCCTCTCTGTGTGTCTGTCTGTCTGGCTCCCCTTCTGCCTCTGTCTGCCTCGCTCTGCCTGCCTGTCTGTGTGTCTGCCTGCCTGTCTGTCTGCATTCTTCTGTTCTCATGTAAATCATGAGGCGTTTCCGTCCGTGTGTCGGTCTAGGCAGTGTATCTCAGTTCAGTGGGCTCCCTGGCTGAGGTGACAGCCCGCAGTATTGAGCAGCTCCACAAGGTGGCAGAGTTGATCCTCCACGGACAGGACCAAGAGAAACCAGCCATAGACCAGGCTCACGTCCTAACCAGGTCTGTCTGATTAATATGCGGCCTCAGACATTTAAGTATATATATATAATGTGTTTAATATATTATGTCGGTGTGTTGCAGGTTAACGTGTGCCATGTGTAAGGAGGTGGGCTGCCTTGCCAGGACATTTTCAGATACTTTACTCTCTGTCGGGGTGAGAGGCGGTGTGGCGCTTCTTTAAACAATTAATTAACAGCATGAAGGACACGTTAGCAGATTATCATCCATTAATTCCCTTCCTCTCTCTCTCCTCCTTCCTCCTCACCATTCCATCCATCCATCCCTCCCTCCCTCTATCCTCCTTCCCCCTCCCTCTCTCCCTCTCACCTCCTTCCCCCTCCCTCTCTCCCTCGCTCCTCCTTCCCCCTCCCTTTCTCCTCCTTCTCCCTCCCTCCCTCCCTCTATCCTCCTTCCCCTTCCATCCATCCCTCCCTCCCTCTATCCTCCTTCCCCCTCCCTCCCTCGCTCCTCCTTCCCCCTCCCTCGCTCCTCCTTCCCCCTCCCTCGCTCCTCCTTCCCCCTCCCTCGCTCCTCCTTCCCCCTCCCTCTATCCTCCTTCCCCCTCCCTCTCTCCCTCGCTCCTCCTTCCCCCTCCCTCCCTCGCTCCTCCTTCCCCCTCCCTCTCTCTCTCACTCCTCCCTCACCCTCTCTCCATCAGCACCAGAGAAAAGCAGAAGAGTTGAGTCCGTTGGTTGAGAGTGTTCTGCTTGAGGTAAGACACAGACCTATGGTTCTACCAGTGTTCCGTAGGGTTCCAACAGCATTCTGTAGGATTCTAAAAATGTTTTCTCTCTAGGGTTCTAACAGCACAACCTACATCCAGAATGCCTTCCAGCTTCTTCTGCCGGTTCTCCAGATATCACACATCCAGACCCGGGGCTCCAGAACCCAGACAGAACCACAGCCTTAACCGTGTCCTAATCACCAAATTGCACACACAGCGTAGCGCTGACACGTCCCTAGTGTGCCATGTTAATGTAGCCGTGTACAGTTAGATTACACAAGATATGATATAGAGTGAAGGTGACAGATCTACTGGGAGCCATGGTAACGCACTCAGACCATACCATAATGGTCATGGCGTAGGAGCCCCTAAGAAGTGCCATTGATTGTGCTCCTGTCAATTGTTGTGTTTTAGGATATTTAGGTTTGGAGATCCTTGCGCTGAGTAACCCAAGGAGTGGTTTGGAGGAACACATCATTTGTTCATGTTTAACACGTTTTCGGTGCTGCTCCGCCAAAAAACAAGTATCGGTTTTGCCTGCATGATGAAGGTTATTTAGCTTTCTTGTTTATACTGTGTCATGCTAAGAGTTACTCATATCCGAGTTAACCAATGATGTATTCTGGGTCATTACCGTCCCTAAACCACTCGAATGTTTCTTAATGTTTGTATTTAGTTAAGTAGGACAAGGGTTCAGGCTGATCATGTGTTGATGTATGCAGCATTTGAAGGCATTTTCCCTGTCTTCAGAGAGATTGCTTTCGTTGAGCGCTACAGATGTTGGCTTGATGTTATTGCCTTTGAAACAGTCAATGCCATTGAATCCTTTGTATCAACAAACCAGTAAAGATGTAATTCACCTTGTATTTTAATTCACCTTGTATTTTAATTGCATTCCTCATGTGGTATTACATGTTTTTACTGTAAGATACTCTGGATATCAGCTTGTGCTAAATTATGTAAATGAGTGGAAATATTTTACTGATAACACTACTACTGCAAAACAAGGACTTAATTCCCTTGCTGAAAGAAAATATCCTAAAATTATATATTCTTAAAAAGTGAAAAGATCATATGTTATTAAGCTGCTATGGTAACCGACCATGACCTGACAAAATCCCCCCCAAAATAAAAACTAATTCTTAACCCTTTCTGAGTTTCAGATCCCTTCTTCCCCACACAGTGTTCAGAGACAGACTCCACACACAGTGTTCAGAGACAGACTCCACACACAGTGTTCAGAGACAGACTCCACCGTCTCATCCATTAAAACAATAACATCATTTTTCACAATCTGGAAATTCTTGTCTTCTCTCCCTTTCTTCTTTGTCCTCTGACATATTTGGGAGCGACAAGGTAGAGGGCTAGGGAGGGGTGACGTGGTAGGGTGGAGGTAGAGGGTTAGGGAGGGGTGACGTGGTAGGGCGGAGGTAGAGGGCTAGGGAGGGGTGACGTGGTAGGGTGGAGGTAGAGGGCTAGAGGGAGGGGTGACGTGGTAGGGTGGAGGTAGAGGGTTAGGGAGGGGTGACGTGGTAGGGTGGAGGTAGAGGGCTAGAGGGAGGGGTGACGTGGTAGGGTGGAGGTAGAGGGTTAGGGAGGGGTGACGTGGTAGGGTGGAGGTAGAGGGCTAGAGGGAGGGGTGACGTGGTAGGGTGGAGGTAGAGGGTTAGGGAGGGGTGACGTGGTAGGGTGGAGGTAGAGGGTTAGGGAGGGGTGACGTGGTAGGGCGGAGGTAGAGGGCTAGGGAGGGGTGACGTGGTAGGGCGGAGGTAGAGGGCTAAAGGGAGGGGTGACGTGGTAGGGTGGAGGTAGAGGGTTAGGGTGGGGTGACGTGGTAGGGCGGAGGTAGAGGGCTAGAGGGAGGGGTGAGGTGGTAGGGCGGAGGTAGAGGGTTAGGGAGGGGTGACGTGGTAGGGCGGAGGTAGAGGGCTAGAGGGAGGGGTGACGTGGTAGGGTGGAGGTAGAGGGTTAGGGAGGGGTGACGTGGTAGGGCGGAGGTAGAGGGCTAGAGGGAAGGGTGACGTGGTAGGGACGGAGGTAGAGGGCTAGAGGGAGGGGTGACGTGGTAGGGACGGAGGTAGAGGGCTAGAGGGAGGGGTGACGTGGTAGGGACGGAGGTAGAGGGCTAGAGGGAGGGGTGACGTGGTAGGGACGGAGGTAGAGGGCTAGAGGGAGAGGAAGGAATAAAGGATTGGATGAGAATGTCAGGCGATTATAACATTTACATGTCTTTAGAACTGATATCTGTTTTGTTACCATAGTAACCATGCAGAGCCAAATTCAGTCTCCTCTCATGGTTTCTTCTGGGATGGGGGACAACTGGTCTGTCCAGAAGAACACAACATTATTATGTTCACAACAAACCCACAGGGAGCAACAGGTTGTCAGTTGGTAGAGATGTCTGATTGACATTCTCCCAGCACTGTGTTTACCCCCGTCTGTTACCTGTCTGTACACTGGTACCCCCATCTGTTACCTGTCTGTACACTGTCTGGTACCCCTGACAGTCTGTTACCTGTCTGTACACTGTCTGGTACCCCTGACAGTCTGTTACCTGTCTGTACACTGTCTGGTACCCCTGTCTGTTACCTGTCAGTACACTGGTACCTTCGTCTGTTACCTGTCTGTACACTGTCTGTACACTGTCTGTTACGTGTCTGTACACTGGTACCCCCGTCTGTTACCTGTCTGTACACTGGTACCCCCGTCTGTTTCCTGTCTGTACACTGTCTGGTATCTCCGTCTGTACACTGTCTGTACACTTGTACCCCCGTCTGTTACCTGTCTGTACACTGTCTGGTACCCCCGTCTGTTACCTGTCTGTACCCTGTCTGGTACCCCCGTCTGTTACCTGTCTGTACACTGTCTGTTACCTGTCTGTACACTGGTACCCCCTTCTGTTACCTGTCTGTACACTGGTACCCCCATCTGTTACCTGTCTGTACACTGGTACCCCCGTCTGTTACCTGTCTGTACACTGGTACCCCCGTCTGTTACCTGTCTGTACACTGTCTGGTACCCCTGTCTGTTACCTGTCTGTACACTGGTACCCCCATCTGTTACCTGTCTGTACACTGGTACCCCCGTCTGTTACCTGTCTGTACACTGTCTGGTACCCCCGTCTGTTACCTGTCTGTACACTGGTACCCCCGTCTGTTACCTGTCTGTACACTGTCTGGTACCCCTGTCTGTTACCTGTCTGTACACTGGTACCCCCGTCTGTTACCTGTCTGTACACTGGTACCCTCGTCTGTTACCTGTCTGTACACTGTCTGGTACCCCTGTCTGTTACCTGTCTGTACACTGGTACCCCCATCTGTTACTTGTCTGTACACTGTCTGGTACCCCCGTCTGTTACCTGTCTGTACACTGGTACCCCCGTCTGTTACCTGTCTGTACACTGTCTGGTACCCCTGTCTGTTACCTGTCTGTACACTGGTACCCTCGTCTGTTGCCTGTCTGTACACTGGTACCCCCATCTGTTACCTGTCTGTACACTGTCTGGTACCCCTGTCTGTTACCTGTCTGTACACTGGTACCTCCATCTGTTACCTGTCTGTACACTGTATGGTACCCCCGTCTGTTACTTGTCCGTACACTGTCTGGTACCCCTGCCTGTTACCCGTGGAAGTGACAGTGGTTGTCATGGGCAAAACCATAACCCTAATCCCCACAGATACACATATGTTTTTCTATTCTTTCGGGTACCACACACTCACACAAATACTCACTTGTCCACGGTGAGGTTCTGTATCTACTCAGGAGCCCTATGGAAGAAAAACACAGGGTCAGTCGTGTCCTTAAGGTTCTCTAGGGACCACAGTGTCAGTCGTGTCCTTAAGGTTCACTAGAGACCACAGTGTCAGTCGTGTCCTTAAGGTTCTCTAGAGACCACAGTGTCAGTCGTGTCCTTAAGGTTCACTAGAGACCACAGTGTCAGTCGTGTCTTTAAGGTTCACTAGAGACCACAGTGTCAGTCGTGTCCTTAAGGTTCTCTAGGGACCACAGTGTCAGTCATGTCCTTAAGGTTCTCTAGGGACCACAGTGTCAGTTGTGTCCTTTAGGTTCTCTAGGAACCACAGTGTCAGTCGTGTCCTTAAGGTTCTCTAGGGACCACAGTGTCACTCATGTCCTTAAGGTTCTCTAGGGACCACAGTGTCAGTTGTGTCCTTAAGGTTCTCTAGGGACCACAGTGTCAGTCTTGTCCTTAAGGTTCTCTAGAGACCACAGTGTCAGTCATGTCCTTAAGGTTCTCTAGAGACCACAGTGTCAGCAGTGTCCTTAAGGTTCTTTAGAGACCACAGTGTCAGTCGTGTCCTTAAGGTTCTCTAGAGACCACAGTGTCAGCAGTGTCCTTAAGGTTCTCTAGAGACCACAGTCTCAGTCATGTCCTTAAGGTTCTCTAGAGACCACAGTGTCAGTCGTGTCCTTAAGGTTCACTAGAGACCACAGTGTCAGTCGTGTCTTTAAGGTTCTCTAGAGACCACAGTGTCAGTCGTGTCCTTAAGGTTCTCTAGAGACCACAGTGTCAGTTGTGTCCTTGAGGTTCTATAGAGACCACAGTGTCAGTCGTGTCCTTAAGGTTCTCTAGAGACCACAGTGTCAGTCGTGTCCTTGAGGTTCACTAGGGACCACAGTCTCAGTCGTGTCCTTAAGGTTCTCTGGAGACCACAGTGTCAGTCGTGTCCTTGAGGTTCTCTAGAGACCACAGTGTCAGTCGTGTCCTTGAGGTTCTCTAGAGACCACAGTGTCAGTCATGTCCTTGAGGTTCTCTAGAGACCACAGTGTCAGTCGTGTCCTTATGGTTCTCTAGAGACCACAGTGTCAGTCGTGTCCTTGAGGTTCTCTAGAGACCACATGGTCAGTCATGTCCTTAAGGTTCTCTAGAGACCACATGGTCAGTCATGTCCTTAAGGTTCTCTAGAGACCACATGGTCAGTCGTGTCATTTTGCATTTCAAACATATATTGTTCATTCAAACATTGCTGGCTTTGGATTGGTCCTTTGCCTTGCACTGTCTGTGATGACATATTTGGTGAACGTGTACCTTGGGAGAGTTGAGGGGAGACACCGACCACCACCTGGTTTGGACGGACATCCTTAGTCTGGACCACACTGCGCTCCTCTGAAGGGGAGTAGACGGACAGCACAGGGGAGGGAGGAGACGGAGAGCACAGGGGAGGGAGGAGACGGAGAGCACAGGGGAGGGAGGAGACGGAGAGCACAGGGGAGGGAGGAGACGGAGAGCACAGGGGAGGGAGGAGACGGAGAGCACAGGGGAGGGAGGAGACGGAGAGCACAGGGGAGGGAGGAGACGGAGAGCACAGGGGAGGAGACGGAGAGGTGACTTCCGCGCACTTCAACAAGTCTGCATATTGCAACAGAGGGCAGCGTGTTTGGTTGTGTGTGTGTGAGACTCACTTCTGCAGCATTGTGTCTTCATGTAGACCACAGTCAGTGAGGACAACATAAACACAGCCAACACCAGCACACACATGTCGTCAACTAGAGGGACAGAGACAGAGAGAGAGAGACAGAGAGAGACCAAGAGAGAGAGACTGTCAGTATGTCGATCTTAACCTTGATGACACCATTCTGCATCATAGCAACCAATAAGCTGTGTGAGTACGGGTCTCTTCCTGTCACATGACATGGAGTGCAGGAAGTGGAATGGGTGAGCAATGTGTAGGTGCAGGACATGGAAAACAGATGAGGATTAGGAAGCCATGTTGTACTCCTCACCACTGTTTGATGTGTGCACATCAGATGTCACATTGTGGTTGTTTCCTTGGGTGTAGACATGAATGAGACATGAACTGTGATTGGTGGGTGTGGAAGGGAGGCGGTTCTGAAGACAGCAGTAGATCCTGCCTTGCTCTTCCTCGTCCCTCTTTTCCCTTCCCTCTGTGTTGTCTTCCTCCATCCTCCGGCTATGCAGAGTGACGGTCATGTTCCTCTTGTCCCACACCACCAAGGCCTTCACGCTGAGTCCTGGAAAGATGGGTGGAGAGGAGAGAGGGAGGGAGGAGGAGAGGGGAGGGGGAGACTCAATATGGAACTAAGCATTTCGAGACCCCCACATAAAGTAATTAAAAGTAAATTGTTAATCGATAAACAGCGATCGACTTGCGACATGCCCTCCTACCTGACATCGGGGTGTTGCCATGGAGACCAGACAGGTTTGTCTCCGTGTCACACAGTAACCATGTCAGTTTGGAACTGGAAATATTTTCCCTGGGGTCACCAGGGTTACCAGGATTACTAGTGTTACCAGTGCAGACAGGCTTCTGGTCTAGAGGAGTGTGCTTGGGGTCACACTGTGTTGTCACTTCCTGATGCCCGCAGGGGTCAAAGGTGATACAGTGGAAGGTTACTGCAGCCAGAAAGAGAAGTATCATTTTGAGAGTGTGTTGTAGCTTAACGCGTGTTACCTGACACTGCTCTATCTGCTCACTTAATCCTGATGTGTGACCCACAGAAAAAAAAGGAGATACTTTTGCCGTACTGAGAGACAAATGATTCATGGTTCTTGATCATTCCAAAGGCACGTTTTCAAACGGGGCACCTTTCATGAGGGAAAACGTTAGTAAGGCGCTAATCTGTGGATTTAACATCCGTGGAGATGCATGTGTTGACCCCTGATTAAGGTGGGGGTGTGGATCAGAACAGTCAGTATGTGGGTGTGACGGGAGCTTTCAGTAGAGATTTCCGGGGATAGTTTCTGGTAGTTTGTGCAGCTGGTGTGGTTTCACACAGTCTACAGTTGTGAGGCCGAGTGGAAGTGACTAAAACCATGTCAGAGGTTGCTTATGGTTGAGAAATTAATTTTCAGTTCAGCAGAAACAGCTCTGGTGGACATTCTTGCAGTTAAAATTTAAACTGCACTCTCCCTCTAAATGTGACACGACTGTGGAACTGTGTTGTCTGACAAAACTGCAGATTTCACAGTGGCCTTTTAATGTCCCCAGGTGCAATAAACGATGCTGTTTAATCAGCTTTTTGATATGCGACAACTGTAAGGAGGATGGATTATCTTGACAAATAAGTGTTCACTAAGAGTTTGTAACATTTCTGGGATCTTTTAAACCATGGAAGCAACACTTAAAATACTGGTTTGTGTTTCGGTTCAGAGTAGATTATCTGATAAAAATATTAAGTATATTTGTGTCACATAACATTACCCGTAAAGTGTGGACCAGAATGATTACCTCTGGGTCTCAGAATGTCTGGGAGACAGATGATGATGACAAGGATGACGAGGATGAAGAGTTTGCTGGGATCTGATGATGTCATGGTACATACCATACAAAGACACACACACGTTTTAGCCCTCTAACAGCAGTCTCTTGTTGCTGTCTGTAATTCCACAAGGCAGGTGATGAAGTGTCTGTATTTGTACAAGGTAGGTGATCAGGTGTCTGTAATTCCACAAGGTAGGTCATCAAGAGTCTATAATTCCACAAGGGAGGTCATCAAGAGTCTGTAATTCCACGAGGTAGGTCATCAAGAGTCTGTAATTCCACGAGGTAGGTCATCAAGAGTCTGTAATTCCACAAGAAACAAGTTATCCGTTGTTACACTCATCTGTCAGGTATAACGAACCACATGTGGCTCACCTCTTAACTTCCGGTGTAACTTCCGGAAACTGTCAGACTGAGAGAAAGACAGATTGTGAAAGATAGAGAGCAATTTGAAGAAAGTTGAACGACAGGATGTGAGAGAGAATAGATTATTAAAGTGTTAACATCCTGAATATGAATACCTATAATGAACATTTACATAACATTACTTCCAAATGTGGATAAGTCATGTGAATCTGTGGTGAACCATTCATTCAAAAGAACCATAAACTTTTACCAAAAAAAATCAACATTTGTAAGCATGATAACCAGCAATGTTATATAAATTCTGGTAATGAGACTTCTAAATAGAAGAAAATTATCAGTTGATCATTAATAATTTCCTGAACCTTAGTTGGGGTAGAGACATTTGAACGCTCTTGTGAAAAGCTCCTCTGCTGAGGGAATGTGGTTAATGGTGTTTATTTGGTAAGAATGATGAACCTTGCTGTGTTCTATGAAAATAAGGCTAGACTAGAGGTTGACAAGTTGATTTGTCTGGTGTGTGTGTGTGTGTCTGAATACTAGAAGTGTTTTTGTTCCCTAGGACCGAAACTGAATTCCACTGGTGTAAGGTTTAAGGGCTATTCATTTTGCAATTGGAGTTAAGCGCAGATGAGTCCGCTTCACAAGCGTCCCCGGAAGTCTCGCGATGTCCCATACCATTCCTATAGTGACGTGCAGGGAAAACCTAAGGGAGGACCGCTCTTTTCAAATAGATCTGCGCTCGGGACAGATTAGTACTCTTAACTGGTCACAGAAATGATCTTCACTCACCTGCAGCACGCCGATATGATTTGCTCCAGACTCGATGACAACCGTATTTACTGATTTCCGTTCAACTGTCTTTCCATCAGACTATAGAAAGGAATACAATTCACTTTATCAGCCGTGATCATCCTAGTTAATTCTGCATTCAGAGAATCCGAGAAGATAGCGAACATATTCCGTTTTGAGTGAGGTGCTTTTCAACGACAACAGAGCAGACTATAGCCTAACACATGGAAACGCGATGCAGTTATTGACAATCTATAATTAAAACCCCTCAAGGTGAGTGATCGGACACAAGGTAGGAAATTGTTGTCTTGCTTAAATGCGACAGTTCATCTGTCATGCACTGCGGAAGCAGATTTTGCAGGCGTCAGAAAGAGGAAAAGCTTCACCCAGTAGGGTGCTTTGGAAGCAGCGAAGTCCGAGGAAAGCTGGGGGTTTTAACTGGCCTGTAGATTTTTCTGCAATGTTTCTATTGCTTTAAGGAAGCCACACATTGCATACAAGTCTATGTAAATCCCATTAAGAAACAAAGGTTATGTTGTGACTACATTTTTTTTATCGAGCAAACGAAAACGGCATCTGTGCCGAGAGTTAAATCAGATGATTAGGCTAGAGTTTGCACAACTTCTGACGTATCGATTGGAGGGCTACCTAATCGTAATGGGCGACCAGATAGCCGGAACGCCGAAGTACCTTCTCAACTGATGGTTGTTATGTATTTATTGCGCATTTGCTTTAATAACGATTGGTGATAAGGGTGATGGGTAACTCGGTCGGTGAGTCGCAGTAAAGGTTGGCTACACTAGGAACACGGAAGCGTTACTCAGGCGTAACTGTCGGAACCATATGTCACTCTGACCTCATATATAATTTCGTCCAGTCTTGGCTAGAACTGCCATAACACCGGCTTTATTTTTTTTACGAAGTGTGGGAGCAGGTTTGCAGTGCTAGGTGTTTTACATAGTAGGCTATTAACGTATGAACAACACAATAGTGACGTGTGCATGTGAGAGAGGGAGACAGACTACATATTTTACATTCTTTATTTGAACCCAAAACCCCTTACATACAGCATCTTCTCCGCACGCTCCGAGTCGGTTCAAAACTGCTGACATGCCCTTGATTTATGTAGATCTGCAATCTGAATGCCATGTACTGTTGGTGGACATGCCACATACTCCCGAACGTCAGTGCTGCGAGTTGGTACTGATAACCCAGGCTGGTCAGGCTTAACGCAAGGGCAACATCAGCAGACATACTATACATCCTCGTCAAATATTAAACCCGCTTCCTTTTACACATTGATGTTTATGGATGTGTCAAAGGCAGTGCTTAAACCTGGTTAAGGCTTCACATGCGTCTCACATTGTATGCGTAGTGGCACAGTCAGAGGTGACTGTGGAAAAAATATGACAGGCATTTTATGAAATGTAACACTTCATGTTAGACTATGTGAGATACAGAATTATTCACAATAACTCAAACCAGTTCAGATGTTTCCTCAATTGCTGGCTAAAGAGAGAAATTGATTGGCCAGAAGAAATGTGAATCAGTGTAAAAAGATCAGAATTGCGCTCCCAGTGTAAACACTACAATAGTTCAGTGGTTCTCAACCGTTTTTGGGCCAGCGCCCCCCTATCCATTATCCAGGTCCATTACTGCCCTTCATCAAATAAGATATAGGATAATTTTCCGGAATATTAATAATAATTTTTGTTGTGATTATTATTATTGTTGTTATTATTCTTTTTGTTACTATTGTATTTATCAAAAATCATCAAAAAGGCACACAATTGAATGACAAACAGATGTATTAGTTTCCCAGGGAAACAAACAGCAGCCAATCAGAAACAGCTAACAATATAACATTCATATCTTAATTTAACAACAGCCAATCAGAAATGCGAAACGATAATCATTCTTACGAATTGTTCCAACAGAGAGCAAGCTGGTACTTATCTAGAGGTAAAAGCAGAAGGATTAACTTAGTGAGCCCTGCACCTGGTTTTATTGCAGTCATGTCAACAAAGCCACTGTATTGAATAGTCTTTTAATGTGCGTTTGGATGCTGGACGCTAAGTTGCTTTCAGGGGAAGTCCGACAGTGGAATATCCCTCTGGTAAAAGTGTAAACCCTGCAATAACAAGGCTTCACAGTGTATCCCTCATGTGGGTGAAATTGTATACGAAATTATTGGTATTCCTCCACGGGTAATACCAAGAAAGAGAGCGTCCATTTTCCAGAGTTTAGCTACACAGTAAACCCCATGTGGGTGAAATTGTATAGATGAATCATCGTTGTAAACCTGCCTTAAAACATACGACCCCCAAAGGCACCTCAACGCCCCCCTTTCCATAATATTGCTTCCAGCGCCCCCCGTCGTCCTCTGAACGCCCCCGTTGAGAAACACTAGATGAACGAGACGTGATGCTAGATTTGTTAGATTTGAAATGGAGAATCATTCTTAAGTTGCGTCCCTGGCAACCGTTTGACCATGATGACTATAGTTATTTTCTAATGTTGTGAACAACGATGGTTGTTTTTGGAAGTCCTGATGTTGTGAACGACGTCAGCTTTAACCTAGAGGGCTACATGGGGCTCATGCTTTGACCTGTGAAATCCACTCAGATCTCAGAGTGTTCCAGATCCCTGCGAAAATACACATTTCCAATTCCCATCAACACACTTACAGGCCCTGTATTTGATGTTTGACATAAGAAGCGAGCCAATTTTGGCAACGAAAACAACTATGAATCCAAAAATGGTAGATGCCAAGGACTGTTAAAACACCAGGGGAAAATACAAACTACAAAAAATTAATTAATTTTAGATGCATTAATAAGAATTAAGCGTTTATGTGTGTAGAAGCATCTGATAAATCATTAAATTTTATTGAAGTAGTCCTATTATATATATATTTCTGGCCTCTTGATGTCGATTTTCTGTTATGACAGTTATTTCTAATCATGTTTCGCCATGTCTGGATGACTGACTGGGTGTCATCAGTTATCTCTAGATGGAGAACATTTCACTCTCGGGCCATAAACCTTTGCAATGTGTGTACCTGCCTGTCTGTCTGGCTGTGTGTGTGTGTGTGTGATCTGTCTGTCTGTCTGTCTGTGTGTGTGTGTGTGATCTGTCTGTCTGTCTGTCTGTGTGTGTGTGTGTGATCTGCCTGTTTGTTTGGCTGTGTGTGTGTGTGTGATCTGTCTGTCTGTCTGTGTGTGTGTGTGTGTGTGTGTGTGTGTGTGTTTGTTTTAACCTTTCTGCACATTGATTGGAACCATAAAAAGCTGTCTGCGAGTTGAGTTATGACCCAATACATGCCCAGTTCTGGCACAGGGACCAATCACGTAGCTGTCTGTGGAAGGCCTCAGCCAAGCGACCAATAATTATGTGTCTGAAGGATGTAGTCGCCAATCACTCTTCAGTTTAAATATTCCTTTGAGTTTCATTCCAACTCTCCTTCTTTCTCCCAAGGCTAACAGTCCATTTATCTTTCACTCCTGTGTAATTTTGCATCTCAAAGCTGCAGTGCTCTGTATTGATCCTGTATTGATTTATCGACCTGAGAAAATGAGGCCATTAGACAGCCTCTGTCTGTGTGTGTGTGTGTGTGTGTTAGGTCTTACTGAACTTATGGGGACCAAATATCCCAATGAGTACAGTAAAACCAGAAAAAAATTAACGAATTGGGACCTTTTGCCGGTCCCCGTGAGGCAAAAGTCAATTTCCGGCTCAGGGTTTAGGTTTAGAGTCAAAATTACAATTGATTTTATAGTTAGAATTGGGGTTTCTTTAAGGTCCAGGCGTTGTTGGTTAAGGTTAGGGTTAAGGTTAGGCATTACATCTAGGTAAAGTTTAGGCATAAATGTTACTTTAATGAGGTTAAGGTTAGGGTTAGGTTTAGGTTAAGGTTAGGGTTAAGTTTAGGGCAAGGGAGCATGCAATTTCTATTTTCTGGTCCCCATGAGGGTAGCTGTACAAACTTGTGGGTGTGTGTGTGTGTGTGTGTGTGTCTGTGCGTGCATGCTTTTTCCGGTTGTAGATTTTAAAATGGTCTGGCCATTGTGGGTTAATCCAGAATGTGTCTGGCTGGTCCCAATGTAAAACACCAGGGTGATGGCACCTTGGGGACGAGGAGAGAAGGTCAAGTGGTTGGGGAACTAGAAGAGGAGGGAGTAAGACAAAGGGATGAGACACAGACAGAGGGATGAGACACAGACAGAGGGATGAGACAGACAGAGGGTGGAGGGGAAGAGCAGGGGTAGAGAAAAGGACATGTGTTGAGACTAATGAGCTTGTGTCATGAATAGCATACTATTCCCTATGTCTTGCACTCTGATGCTCAGACTAAAGTGTGGAGTGAGGCTGTGCCACTATGTTCGGAAGCCCCATAATATAATGCAGGACAAAATCTGTTGGTTTCTAGGGGGGAGCGGTAGAAGAGAGGGAATGCAGAAAGATGTAGAAGGTGTCATCTGTCACCTCATTTCTTTTCAATCCATTATTTAAAAGGATAATGAACAAACATTCAGCACTTATTCAATCTGTCAGACTCTGCCTTGGAGATCTTCTGTAATCTCCTGTTGAATTATTCATTCGCCTGTGGTCCCTGGTTTGTTTATAATGCATTTGGCACAATGAATTATTACATAGTTTATATGGATGAAGGATGTGGGCGTGTTGCTGTGGTGAAGTCAGTACACAGTCTACACTAGGCCTGGTAAAGTGGCCCAATTTCGAGCTCCTCTGTGCCTTTGCGTGGATGACAGAGAGTGTGTATGTAGGTACAGAGTGAGCACCAGGGACTAGGTGAAAGCTTTCATGTTCACTTGTGAACCGAAAGCAGGGTTGTGCTGTTTGTCTCTCTCTTTTCCGCGTTCTTTCCATTATCTTTCGCTCTTTTTTCCTCTCCTTTTGACTGCTTCAAGTCTCGCTCTCTCAGTTGTAAGCGGTTGCCAAGAGAACTGTAGTACAGTAACGACGGTAACAAGGCACGAGCTCCCCGCCATTTCTTCCCGTTTGGAGAGCTGGAATGTCGACCGGCGGCTCGAGCTCCTCTTCACGGAAGGACTTTGACGTGAAGCAGATCCTCCGGATCCGATGGAGGTGGTTCGGCCAGCAGGCGGCCCCTCCGCCCAATAATCCCAATTTACAGGACTTCTTTTGTGGGAGAGGAACTGGAGCAAGCAAGAGCCCGTCTGTTAGCGGCTGTTCTACCAGTAACGGATCCGTAAACGGCGCAAGTACGGGAAATAACGGTGTTGTAGCAGCCAGCAGCAGCAGTTACACTGGCAATAGTTTGTGTAATGCCAACAACAACAGAAAGTTCGTGGATAATTCTTTCGGGATTCGCGCCGCTATCCCAGTAGGAGCAGCTGGAAATTCTTCTTGTCCGCGGTCCTTTAGCCAGCCGGAGTGGGTCACCCCGCCTTTCTCTCACTCCAGGCCGGTAGCAGACATGGAGCGCCCCGGGGAGGGCTCGTTTCCCCAGCCGGCCGTGGCGGCTATTTCCGCAGCTGAAGAGGAGACCGGGCCGCCGGGAGCTGAAGACAACAACAACCACGCGGACACTGACTCCAGCTCGTGCAGGTATGACAAGAACGGAAAGATGACGGGAAGTTGTTTCTTTTGAACGGAATACATTCAACTTCACGTGGAGATGTAAAAATAGGATACTGGTTTGCATATCGATCTGATTAGTTTTTTCTCCAGTACATAGGTTATGTGTTATGGAAAATGTGAATCTTATATGACTTTAACAGTACTAATCCACGTCGACCCATGTCTGTGTTGATTATGCTATTGAAAACGTTTCATGGTTAGAGATATGAAGACTGCCGACACTCATGCACGCGCCAGTACACACACAGACGAACAGTCATGATATGAAAACTGCTGATTCACTCACACACACTCATACGCACACGCACACAGGAAAATTGTGAGAGATTGTTCTATTTGTTTAATTCTAGTGAGAGTACTGCATGTCTCATCTGTGTCTTGTCTTTCTGTGTCTTGTCTGTCTGTCTCTGGCATGGGTGAAAGACACTTAAAGGAGACATTGCGATAGACAGAGGGAAAGAGAGTGTGTGTGTGTGTGTGAGATTCACACACTCCTGAATATCCAGGCTGATGGGAGATATTTTTAGCAGAGTGTCTGAATTCTAAATGACATTCCTGTGAGTGGGAGGAATGCAGGTGGAATTCCAAAGTCTCTGATTCAGCCGCTCTTTCCTATTTTTTCTTTCTCTCTCTTCCTTCACTCCTTTCCTTTCATTCTCCGAATCTCCTTTCAGTCTTTACTTTTTTCCCTATTCTCTAATCTTTCCAACTTTCTCCCCATCTTTTATTTCCCTCACTTTCTCCTCTTCAATCTCTTATATTTAGTTTATATTTACCAATTTGTCTGTTTAAAATCCTTTTCGTCTTGCTCCAATATACTTGATGAAGGTGGTCTGCGTAGTTAACTATTTATTTGAGCTAGAGAAAATCATTCCCTTTTGCGTCAACTCTTTGGGTGCCACTTGTTTCTTTTTTACAAATTGTGGTTAAATTCAGATTGATATTTGTGGTAATGTTTGTTTCTGTCAATTTGGTTGTGCCTATAGAAACGGAAAATTAATGCCATGCCGAAAGAGACAAGACGACAAAATATAACTTATAATATAAGAAATATTGGAAAATCCATAACTGTCAATTAAACTTCAGGGATGTCAATCTGTCCAGTTAGGAAGCATAAGTGGTTGTGAATCAATGTTACCTGTTTTGGTGCACATGAAAGTGACAACAGGTGCACTGGAGAGGCAACAGCAAGACAACCCCCAAAAAGGGAATGGTTTTGCAGGTGGTGTCAATTGCTCTCTCCTGATCCTTCTGGACTGATTCTGTTGTCCTTGTCACTACTGGCAGCATGAGGTGGTACCTGCAGCCCATTCAGGTTGCACAGGTAGTCCAGCTCCTCTAGGATGGCACATCCATACGTACTATCGAGAAAAGGTTTGCTGTGTCTCCCAGTACGGTCTCAAGAGCATGGAGGAGAGACCAGGAGACGGGCCTTTACACGAGGAGATCTGGACAGGGCCTTAGAAGTGCATAAACCCAGCATCAGGATCGGTATCTGCTCCTTTGTGCGAGGAGGAACAGGAGGAGCACTGCCAGAGCCCTACAAAATGTCAGAAACAAAGTCCATGAGGGCCTGACATCCTCAAGTGGGACCTGTGCTCACAGCCCAGCACCGTGCAGCTCGATTGGCATTCGCCAGAGAACACCAGAATTGGCAGGTCTGTTCTGTTCACAGATGAGAGCAGGTTCACCCTGAGCACATGTGACAGACGTGACCGAGTCTGGAGACGCCGTGATGAATGTTATTCTGCCTGCAACATCATCCAGCATGACCGGTTTGGCGGTGGGTCAGTGATGGTCTTGGGGAGACATATCCTTGGAGGGTCTCACAGACCTCCACATTCTAGCCAACGGTATCCTGACCGCTGTTAGGGCCCTGGGTTCCCCCTGGTGCAGTGGGACCTGGGTTCCCCCTGGTGCAGTGGGACCTGGGTTCCCCCTGGTGCAGTGGGACCTGGGTTCCCCCTGGTGCAGTGGGACCTGGGTTCCCCCTGGTGCAGTGGGTCCTGGGTTCCCCCTGGTGCAGTGGGTCCTGGGTTCCCCCTGGTGCAGTGGGTCCTGGGTTCCCCCTGGTGCAGTGGGTCCTGGGTTCCCCCTGGTGCAGTGGGTCCTGGGTTCCCCCTGGTGCAGTGGGTCCTGGGTTCCCCCTGGTGCAGTGGGTCCTGGGTTCCCCCTGGTGCAGTGGGTCCTGGGTTCCCCCTGGTGCAGTGGGTCCTGGGTTCCCCCTGGTGCAGTGGGCCCTGGGTTCCTAATGTCCGGCCTCATGTGGCCAGAGTGTGTAGGCAGTTCCTGGATGACAATGGCATTGATGCCATTGACTGGGCCTCACGTTCCTCAGACCTGAATCCAATTGAGAACCTCTGGGACGTTATGTATCGGTGCATCCGACACCCCCAAATAGCCCCACAGACTGTCCAGGAGCTCACTGATACCCTGATCCAGGTCTGGGAGGAGATCCCCCAGGACATGATCCACTATCTCATCAGGAGCATGGCCAGACGTTATCCAGATTGCATACAGGCACGTGGGGGCCACACACACACACACACACACACACTACTGAGTCACATTATGAGTTGCTGTAATAAAATCCACGTGGGTTGGAGCAGCCTGTGATTTTCAATTGTTTATTTAGATTTTTGATGTGAGTTTGAATCCAGCCCTCAATTTCTTGGTGAGTTGGTTGTTACGCCATTTTTTTCTCAACGAATTACACAACTTTCAGTAAAGATTTTGATCTTAAATGTATGTAGTTCGAGACCAGATGTGTGATTTCAGGGTCCCTCAATTTTTTTTGAGCCGTGTATATCAGCAGTACCGTTGCAGTGAGCAGTCGTGTTGTCCTTCTCCATATTTGTGTGCGTGTGAACGCGCGTGCAGGACGTCCAACAGCAGTGCCACGCTGTCCTCATGTGTATCAATGGAGCCGTGCGCGTGTGCCGAGGACAGTGTGTACCTGGCCCCCCGCCACGCTGACCTGACCTTCGGCCGGATGGAGACCTACCTCCGCACCAAACAGCTCTGTGACGTCACCCTGGTGGCCGGGGATCGCAGGATACCTGCGCACAGGTACAACGCTCGCTACACACACATGCGCGCACACACACACACACACACACACACACACACACACACACAGTCATTCAGCATTGTTCTATAGCCTTGTGTGTTTGCCAGTATAAAGGGGAACTGAAGGAGGGAAAATGTTGCTCATCTGATATCCTGTACTGGTGTCAAATACCAGATGTGTCACACGTCTTGTGAAACGTCTTTCTAAGGAAACGGCAGTGTCATCTGACATTGTCTGATTGGTAGATCTGAGATGTTTTGGGCGATGACATCCTGCCTGGTAGATCTGAGTTGGTGTGTGTAACATCCTTGCTTCGCCTCGCACAAAAAGTGCTCTTACTTTGTCAAAAATCAAATTAAATAATATTTTATCTTTGTTTCTCTAATTCTCTCCCTTTCTATTTCTTACTTTTCTCTCTGTCATTTCCCCACACGCCTCTCTCAGTATCCCTCTTTTATCTTTCCATCTCTGTATCAGTCCATATCTCCATCTTGGGGTCCCTCTCCTCTTATGTCTTTATCTTCATAATCCTCAGTCTGAAGAGAGAGAACTCTGATTTGATTGCTTTAATTTGCTGTTAGCTGTTGTTACACAGGCAGTCCAGTTCTGATGTTTTTTTGACTAATTGGTCAGATTAACTTATTAAAATATCTCATGTGATTTGACAAATAACCAGTTAGTGGAAAAAAAATAAGAAAAAGATATTGTGAGGTCCTTGGGTAAAAAATATCAAGAATCCACTGGACCTCAGACTGGGGGGGGGGGGATTTGCAAAGCACCAGCTTTGCAAATCCTAGTGTGCAAAGCTGGTAGAGGCCTGCTATCCAAAATCCAGTGTAATAAATGGACTGTGTTAGATTAGACTAGGCCCCAATTTCTTTAGGCTGTTCAGCCGAGCCAAGGATAGTCAAAGACCTTGGTCAGCAAGTCCTGTTCCTGGGTGTGGTAGTGGCCCCAACAGAAGGTGTCAGGCCTTAAGCTCTTCTATCAGTGGCCCAGCTGAAGACTGTTCCAAGGTGAAGTTGCTTGTGTCTCTTCTGTTCCTTTCATTTGAGCAGAACAGTAACAAGTTGGAAATCAGACCAGAAGGTCTATCAACTCTGAACTAGAGCTATGGTTGCCATGAGAGCGTAGCATTCTGTCCTGTTTTCATGTTTGTGTGACATCTTGTTTCTTTGTATGTATCTTGATCAGAAGACAATAGTATTTTGGGAATGGACAAAGCGGCGTATAAAAAGGTAAAAGCAACAATATGAAGGCAGAACATCCCATAGAACTTTGCTCTTGACCTGTTCCCATGCAATTAAAACATTGAAATTATCAACTATTATCTGTGTTTTGAGAGTTTCTTCTGACTTTTTTCTTCATAGTTTTTCCCTGAATAGTGGACTTTTCCACGATGGCAATATTCAAATCTTGAACCTGCGTGAAGTCGGCCCCCCACCCAACATAAAAGGGGTTAATAATCTGTGCTCCGTTTGTGCCGTTTACATTTTTGTTTGTGCTTTTATCATTTTGTGATGATGTCACCAGACCCCAACCTGCTCCACATTTCACACAGCTTAGCATGGATGAGCTTTTGGACAAAGTTTTTACAGAGATTGTCAACTTTCTTTTCCTCCCCCTTCTTTCCAGGCTGGTTCTGTCTTCGGTATCAGATTATTTCGCAGCCATGTTCACCAGTGATGTCCTGGAGGCCAAACAGGAAGAGGTTAAGATGGAGGGGGTGGACCCAGATGCATTGTGGGCGCTGGTGCAGTACGCCTACACAGGTACCCACTTGCATCCTGTGTGACGGGGGAATGTCCCGCCTCTTCCCACTCGCGGAGGCGGCCTCTGATACCATGCTGGTGGGTGTGTTTGCCCCAGGTCGTGTGGAGCTGAGGGAGGAGACCATCGAGAGTGTTCTGTCGGCGTCGTGTCTGCTCCAGCTGTCAGCGGTGGTCCAGGCCTGCTGTAACTTCCTCATCAGGCAGCTACACCCGTCCAACTGTCTGGGAATACGCAGCTACGCTGATGCGCAGGGTTGTACCCACCTCCACTCTACAGCACACAGCTACACCATGGTAGGTCCTCTGTCACACACACACACACACACACACACTCCCCTCACTGCTGTTAGTTTATGTCAGTTCAATTCCAAGATGTTTAAAAGCTTTCTCTCTGTCTCTCTCGGTCTCAGGAGAACTTTGTGCAGGTTGTAGAAGGTCAGGAGTTTCTCCTTCTCCCCCTGGACGAGATGGACAGGTTGTTGTCCTCAGACGATATGAATGTTTCCGATGAGGAGACCGTGGTTACGGCGCTACTGAACTGGGTCCGCCACGACTGTTCTGCCCGGCAACCCCACCTGCCGTCGCTCCTCGCTCACATACGATTGCCTTTACTGAAACCCCAGGTCGGTCTGTCTGACGCGAAGAGGGCTGAGGGAAGGATGAGAGGGAAGGAGGGCTGAGGAAAGGATGAGAGGGACGGTGGGCTGAGGGAAGGATGAGAGGGACGGAGGGCTGAGGGAAGGATGAGAGGGACAGAGGGTTGAAGGAAGGATGAGCGGGAAGGAGGGATGAGGTAAGGATGAAAGGGACGGAGGGCTGAGGGACGGATGAGAGGGACGGAGGGATGAGGGGAGGATGAGAGGGACGGAGGGTTGAAGGAAGGATGAGAGGGACGGAGGGATGAGGGAAGGAGGAGAGGGACGGAGGGATGAGGGAAGGATGAGAGGGACGGAGGGATGAGGGAAGGATGAGAGGGATGGAGGGATGAGAGTGATAACAGGAAAGAGCAAGAGAGGAGAAGCGACAGGGAGAGGGACGGTTTCTTCTGACCTGCTTTTGATTGATTCAGAAAGAACAAGACACACTTCTTGTATTCCATAAAAACTACAAATAAATTTTTGGGGAACCAAAATCCCCCGATACGTCCATTCCTCTTCTATCAGCTATATTTACACTCACACACACTCACACACACTCACACACACTCTCACACACACACACACACACACACACACACACACGCACACACAGTCCTATCTAAATGTAAATGATGTCGTTTCCAATGCTCTGTTTGTCATTCAGACTCCCAGGCAGTTCACTGATGCATCGCCCCCTGATGGTGTGTGTCTGTGGTCGCCGCTAATGACACCACATCCTATACATTTATATTCTCAGCAGACACTCTCAAAGACGCCCTTATCCTGTGAAGAGCCTTGTTTGGGAGATATGGGCCCGGTTCTCTATGACTACTGTGCTACATGCCCAATACTTGTTTCTGATTTGACCTGGTGTTGAGCCACATACAACCTCATGTCCAGTCTGATGTGGTAATGAGCCCTCGTCTGCTCTTAACAGGCTTCTCTCTCCGTCTCTCTGTAGTTCCTGGCAGACTTGGAGTCTAACCCTCTTCTCAGAGACAGTGTGGAGTGTCAGAGGCTTCTAATGGAAGGTAGGTCATAATCGCAGGTGGAAGCTAAATGGTTAGCAACAGCACGCTGATTTTAATTGGTGCCGTGACCCAGAACGTCTGTGGTGGCGTGCTGTGTAGCCAGTTTAGGAGGGGTGAGTGTTGTAGATATAAGCACACCCCACAGTTAGCTAGAAACATTGCCCACAGGGCGATCCGATTGGTAGCTTTTGTGTAACTCAAACAGTTGGAATATTGTCAAGGAAGATGCTCAAGAGTTGTGAAGCAGAGGACCCGCGTTTAGACCAGTGTGGGGTCAGGCGAACTGCCAGGGGAGGACAATACTGCTAGCAGCAGTAATGTCAATGTCAACTTTATTTATATAGCACATTTAAAAACAACCATGGTTTACCAAAGTGCTGAACAGGATAAGGATCAGATACATGAATGAGCAAGTACAAAGTTACTAACAAATAAAAAGAAAATAAACAGAACAGCAGCACAGTAAAAGACATCTGATGCCAAAGTCAGCTAGGATTAAAAGCCAGAGCGAAAAGGTGTTTCTTTAGCAACGATTTAAAAGTTAGTAGAGCCTGCGCAGCTCTAATGTGCAGAGGTGAGCTATTCCAGAGGATGGGGGCACCCGTCGCAAAGGCTCTAGTTAGTTGACCTCAGTGCTCTAACTGGAGAATGGCGGTGAAAGAGCCAACCCATTTAAAACCTTGAAAACAAGCAATACAATCTTAAAATAAATCCTGAAAAGGACAGGAAGCCAAGGGAGGGAGGCCAATACTGGTGTTATGTGTTCACGCTTTCATTTTCCAGTCAAAAGATGAGCAGCTGCATTCTGTACTAACTGGAGCCGATGCAGAGATGACTGTCCTACCCCCATGTACAATCATCTAGCCAGGAAGTAATAAAAGCATGGGTAACGAGAGATGGACCTTAACTTTTGCTAAAAGTCTTAAATGAAAGAAGCTCATTTTGACAACTGAACTAATCCGCCTTAAAAATTTTGAAGGAGCTATCAAAAGTAACACCAAGATTCTTAACAAAGGATCGACTGTGAGAAGCTAAATGGCCCAGAGTACCAAGTGGATCAACCACACAAGTCTCCACACATATTGATCTCTGTCTTACTTTCATTAAGAGTGAGAAAGTTTAAAGACATCCAAGTTTTGATGTCCTTTAAGCAGTCTGACAAGGGCGGCACAAAATCTTTTGTTATAGTTTTCATCGACGAATAGATTTGTACATCATCAGCAAAGCCGTGAAAGGAAATATTTGTGCTTCTTAAAAAGGGACCCCCCAGGTGAGAAAAGGGTGCCTTGAAGGACCCCCCAGGTGAGAAAAGGGTGCCTTGAGGGACCCCCCAGGTGAGAAAGGGGTGCCTTGAGGGACCCCCCAGGTGAGAAGTACCGTAGTCTAAGAATATTCGGCTAGGTGAACCGAGAAGCGCCTATCTGTCAGGTATGACTGGAACCACTTCAGGTTTCCTTTGATGCTTACAGTGTTCAAGGCGTGATAAAAGTCTCCCATGATCCACAGTGTCAAAGGCAGCAGTCAGGTCTAAAAGCACCAGAATAGCAGTTAAGGCATGACGTCTGTTTGAGTCACATCCTTTACTGATGTACCTTCATTGATTGGTTGATTGCTTTACGGACTGATTCATTGACTGACTGGCTGACGGATGTGCTGTGTTGAATGACTTGATTGGATTGTGCAGGTATGAAGTACCACCTCTTGCCTCAACGGCGCCCCCTGCTGCAGAGCCCCAGAACTAGACCTCGCAAAGCTACGGTTGGAGTCATGTTCGCCGTTGGAGGCATGGACGCTACCAAAGGTTAGTTCGATTTAGGTTTAGGGTTAAGCTTAAGACTTTCCTGTTAAAGTTAGGTTTGGGGAAACTAGTTTATTATAGGAATAATGTTCGGGTTCCCCACAATCATGTTACTTTTTTGTGTTTCCAGGGGCCACCAGTATCGAGCAGTACT
Organism: Esox lucius; assembly: GCF_011004845.1. Taxonomy (NCBI): domain Eukaryota; kingdom Metazoa; phylum Chordata; class Actinopteri; order Esociformes; family Esocidae; genus Esox; species Esox lucius. The sequence goes on from NC_047593.1 coordinate 20,919,576, forward strand.
GTCTCCGAAGGGATTCTTGGCGCCAGGTAATCAAAAGAAACGTCACAATATGGCACACGACTTCAGAAGGACGCATTTCAAGGTGCTCAAAGACAAGAAACCGTGACCGAGATGAAACCTGGTTGGCAGGTGGCGGTGATGAGTGGGCGTCGGCTGCAGTTCGGCGTGTGTGTGTTGGACCAGCGGCTGTATGTGGTGGGGGGGCGTGACGGATTGAAGACCCTGAACACCGTGGAGTGTTACAACCCCCACAGCAACACCTGGAGCGTCATGCCGCCCATGTCCACACACCGACACGGGCTGGGTGAGACTCAACACTCCCTAACACATGTCCACACACCGACACGGGCTGGGTGAGACTAAACACTCCCTAACACATGTCCACACACCGACACGGGCTGGGTGAGACTCAACACTCCCTAACACATGTCCACACACCGACACGGGCTGGGTGAGACTCAACACTCCCTAACACATGTCCACACACCGACACGGGCTGGGTGAGACTCAACACTCCCTAACACATGTCCACACACCGACACGGGCTGGGTGAGACTCAACACTCCCTAACACATGTCCACACACCGACACGGGCTGGGTGAGACTCAACACTCCCTAACACACACAGACACACACACACTCACTAACACACACAGATCCAGGCTGGGTGGGGACCTGCACAACTTGCTCGGGTGGTGATAACGGCTAGAAGACTCTCTGCTTAATTATTTGGATAGTGAAGAGCTACCAATGTGTGTGTTAATATGAGGTCATGTTATCCTAGGTGTGATTGTGTGGTTCTGTGTTAATATATGAGGTCATGTTATCCTAGGTGTGGTTGTGGGGTTGTGTGTTAATATATGAGGTCATGTTATCCTAGGTGTGGTTGTGTGTTAATATATGAGGTCATGTTATCCTAGGTGTGGTTGTGTGTTAATATATGAGGTCATGTTATCCTAGGTGTGGTTGTGTGTTAATATATGAGGTCATGTTATCCTAGGTGTGGTTGTGTGTTAATATATGAGGTCATGTTATCCTAGGTGTGGTTGTGTGTTAATATATGAGGTCATGTTATCCTAGGTGTGGTTGTGTGTTAATATATGAGGTCATGTTATCCTAGGTGTGGTTGTGTGTTAATATATGAGGTCATGTTATCCTAGGTGTGGCAGTACTAGAAGGTCCCATGTATGCAGTAGGAGGTCATGATGGCTGGAGCTACCTCAGCACTGTAGAGAGGTGGGTCCTTCTTCATTCAGAAATTAATCCATCTTTATTCATTGGCTTTGGGAAATATTTATTCACATTCCATAAGAAATAAAATGAAAAGCACAATAACAGATTTGTGTCAACAGTACACTTTTGTTTTTGAGGATGAAGATCTTCTGAATGTAAACTGTATATCTCATGTATAGTGATAGTCTACACACCTGTTAGCCTAGTTTTATGTTGACTTCAAATCTAAAGTGTGTGTGTGTGTGTGTGTATGTGTGCGTGCGTGCGTGTGTTCGTTCTAGGTGGGATCCTCAGGCTCGTCAGTGGAGCTTCATAGCCAGTATGGCCACGCCTCGATCTACTGTGGGAGTTGCAGTCCTCAACGGGAAGTATGTTAAATACACACACACACACACACACACAAATGCAAGCAGAGGTCCCTCACTTAACTGAGCGGTTCTCCCTCCAGGTTATATGCAGTAGGAGGTCGTGATGGAAGCTCCTGTCTGCGCTCGGTAGAGTGTTTTGACCCCCACACCAACAGGTGCGTGCGTGCGTGCGTGCGTGCATGTGCGTGCCTGATTCGGTCCTGTCTTTACCCATCCACAGTGAGGTTAACTATTTGGTCCGTATATCAGAGTTTCTGTAACACACAAATGCAGTGCTAATGAACTGTGGCGTCTCCTTAACTGAGTAATAAATGACATCTGCAACCAAGTAAACTGGTCCGACCCGGTAGGTAAAACCCTGATCTATGGAGCAGGGTTAGAATTGTAAAATGACGACAGATTCCATGTGTCTTGCTGTTTTAAAATGGACAGGTCAGATAATTATTGGGCGGGCTGTAACAAGCTGTGAACTCCTGAATGATGTTTCCTCATGTAGCTTTCTGTTACAACACAAACACAATGAGGCTGTGTTGTGACCTACACACCACCAGGTGGAGCTGCTGCGCTCCAATGGCCAAGCGCCGTGGCGGGGTGGGCGTGGCTACGTGGAACAGTTTCCTGTATGCTATTGGAGGACACGACGCTCCCGCCTCCAGCCTGGCATCAAGACTCAGCGATTGTGTGGAGAGGTGTGTGTGTGTGTGTGTGTGTGTGTGTGTGTGTGTGTGTGTGTTTGTGTGTGTGTGTGTGTCGCGGGTGCAAATGACATGGTGACATTTTAGGGTGTGGTTTTGTGTGCATACAACTGGATAGGTACTGGTAATGACTGATTTGTAAGTTGGTGTGACTACTGAGGCATGTTTGTGTCCTCAATTGTGTGTGTGTGTGTGTGTGTGTGCAGATATGACCCTCAGACAGACGCGTGGACGGCAGTAGCGTCCATGAGTATCAGCCGTGACGCTGTAGGTGTGTGTCTCCTTGGAGACCGTCTCTATGCAGTCGGTGGTTATGACGGGGCGGTCTACCTGAGCGCTGTCGAGGCCTACGACCCCCAGACCAACGAGTGGGCGCAGGTACGCACCCATCCTCTCCAAAAAAAAAAGCTTTATCATTGTGACCTTTGGAAGGTGAAGGTCATTATTTCAAACAGCTTCTAATTTGAGTTCGTTGGACCTGGTTTGGATTTCCGTGGAGGCGTTTCCTCTGACTTGATGACTGTTGTGGGACGTGCCTCTGGGTGGTTATGTCAGTTCCCTGTTTCTCCTCTAGGTGGCTCCGCTGTGCCTGGGCCGAGCTGGGGCCTGCGTGGTGGCTGTCAAACTGACGACAAACACACACACCTGAAAATGTTCGGTTGGCATTTGTCCTCCCACTTTTCTGGTCTCCAGGGTTACCTTCAATGACAGAAAGTTTGATGCCACCATTTCAACCAAACCAGGAAGAAACATTTGATACATTAAGCTGGATTAGATATAACGCTTATTAAAGTGTCTCTTTCGCCATCACACTTTCACATTCCTTAAGGATACAGGAAATGAGATTAAACAGTATTTCTATACCTAACCAGCCTTTTTACTCGTGAGGATTGGTGACGTCCTCCAAAGGTCACTGTTTCTTTATCATCCTGAAGGGGATTTGGGTCCTCAAGTATTAAACAAGAACACGCACTGGAACCAGCCCTCTATTTTGAGAGCAGACTAAGTGCAAAATGGAGAGTTGAACAGTGTTTAAAAAATTCAAAATCAAGAAAATGCTTGAACCAAGCCAAACAAACTCATTTCAAAAATTCAAAATCGTTTAAATCTGAAGCGTGTGTTAAATCTGAAGCGTGTGTTAAATCTGAAGCGTGTGTTAAATCTGAAACGTGTGTGTGTGTGTGCAAACGTGGATGCAGCCAGTGTGTTGACAGACAGGTTGTCAGGTACTTTGTTGTTTAGCTTGTTTGCTACTTTGGCAGATCCAGGATGGTCTTATAGAATGGAGTACTAGTTAAAGACTGGATGAGATTCATCCACTAGATGTCCTCAGATCAGATTTATTGGGTTATTGGTTTCAATCTGCAATGTCTAAGGTGGGAGTGTTTCTATAATGCAATAGAGACAGGCAATAGTAATGCATATTCAGAGCATTGGGATTGATATGGTTATATAATATATACAGTGGATATGTATGGCCTCTGTATATCTAGATATGTATATCTATGGCCTTTTTAATATGTATGGCCTCTGAGGTAGTACAGCACATAGAGTACTGTGGCCTACAAGTAGTCAAGGGCTGCTGACATTGGTAATTCATAAGACATTGGTAATTCACATTGATGTCTCCAATATGAACAATAAAAAATATTCATGATGATCATGATAAATTCACTATATTCCCTTTTGCCCTTGTGTTGGTGGTTTCTGCATCACAGTTAGAACAGTGTTCCAAGGACTGACGAGACAAAAATAGCCCTTTTTGCCAGAAGGCCAAAATGCTATTCTTGGAGGAGGGAAAGGTACTGCATAGCAACACCAAAACCTGATTCCAACCGCTAAGTATGGTGGTGTGAGCATCATGGTTTGGGGCTGCTTTTTGGCCTCATCTCTAGCAGCTTGCAATCATTGAGGGAATTATGACTTTTATCAGGAAATTCTACAAGTGAATATCAGGGGGACCTATCATTTGGAGCTTATAAAAGGTTGGGTCATGCAGCATGAGAATGACCTTAAATCCGAAAATGCTGTGGCAAGAAACCAATGAATAGCAATAAACTGAAACAGTTCTGATCAACAACTACAGGAAAACTATGATTGAAGTTATTGTTAAGAAAGGAGGCTCCATCCAGTTACAAAAAGTCATTACATACTTTTTTCCAGCCTATGCTGTTTGTTGTAGATTGTACACACTGTAGATGTAAAAATACATATTTTCTGTTGGACATTTTATAAATCTCGCTATGTTCATGTATTGTTCACAACATCCGGTTCCTTGGTGTCAACATCAGCGATGACTTGACCTGGTCTCATCACTCTAACATCTTGGTGAAGGAGGCCAGGAAACGGCTCTTCTTCCTACGCCGATTAAGGAGATTTGGCCTGGATTTGGCCAGGATACTCACCAACTTCTACAGATGCACTATCGAGAGTATCCTGTCCGGCTGTGTCACCGCCTGGTATGGCATCTGCACCGCCCTCGACCGTAAAGCATTTCAGAGGGTGATTAAAACAGCAGAGAGCATCACAAGGTCTGACCTGCCATCCCTGCAGGATCTCTACACAGAGAGGTGTAGGAGGAGGAGCAAACGGATCATTACAGATGCCACAGACTGTTTACCAAGCTTCCGTCAGGCAGAAGGTACAGGAGTATTCAGTCCAAAACTAACAGGCTACAGGACAGTTTCTTTCCTCAATTCAGGAACCCCTCCTCCCTTCCATCCATAGTCCCATGCACACCTGTCACTTTATATCATGCTCACCTGCCAATCATATCATGTACACCTGTCACTTTTACATTGCACTACGGTTGTACAGTTGTATAGTTATTATTATTATTATTGATGTGTTGTTTGTATAGTGTTATTATTGATAGTTTGTGTTATCTTGTTATCTTCTTATTTATATATTATAATTTCTGTTACTTTTTCTAACTTTTAACTGCACTGTCGGGAGTAGGAAAACCAAGCATTTCATTGCCATAACTTATTGCAAATGACAAATAAACCTTTTGAACCTTTTTTGTTTGTTATGATGAACCTCAGACTGGAATTCAAGTGCTCCTGAAAATCATTCTGGAAACCGCATATGCATGATCAAATGTTATAATTATTTTTAATATAAAATAATCGTTTCTGGAAGTGGGAAAAAGGCGTGATTTCTCTTAGTTCTGTTACCTCAAACACGTACAGCCTCAATGCGCTATGATACAACGGAAGTGTATTTGTTTCCGAAACAGGTGTGCCGCGTTTCAGAGACAACCGAGTTGTGATACTCCGAAACCTGTCCAGGAATCCGATGGAGTTTGTTTTGATGCAGTGTGTGGGCTGAGAGGGAAATATAGCGATTACGTGAAAAGGGGATAGACTGTTTTTTTAAAAGAATTTTTTAAGGAGGAGTTTGAGTAATGCAATACAGTAAGTTGCGGAAATGCGCTAAAGATGTTGGTGGCGAACATGAGGAGAATGCGGTGAAATCTGTTCTGGATTGGACTTTGAACAGGTCTGTGCAACATCGTATACACTTTTGTAATCACAGTGAGACCAATACTGGATTGACTGAATACTTCGTTAAAGATGCCATAACTCTGGGAATCTGGGAACCTACTGTCTCAGTTAGAAATTATTTAAGGAGAGGAATGACACAGTGTGCTACAATAACTAACACAACCCCTATGAACTTGTTTTTACTCACTTCTCTCCCACGTTTTACTTCCTTTCCCGCCGTTCCACTATTCCTATCCTTCTTTTCACTTCCCTTGTCCGTCTCATTTACTTTGTCCCTCGTTTCCCAGTCTGGGCCGTGGTGCTGCTTCTGTCCTGATTCTGTCTATCGGCTGCAAATGTTTTCCTGTTTCCATGGTATGAATGTATCTAAGGGCATTGACAACCTTGAGGAGGGCATTTCAGTACTGTGGAGTGTTTGGAACCCAGACCGAAGAGGAGGTGACATTGCAGATGGGAGGCAACAGCCCTTTCTAGGGGTTTTCACAAGGAAGGGGAGGTTGGAGATTATGAAAATACGGATGCTATGAATGTTGGTGGGGTCCAGACCAGGTTTCTTTAAGATGGTTGTGACTGCAGCAGTTTGAGGGTTTGAGGGGACAGTGCCCGTGGGAGAGAGAGATTGATTATTTGAGTGATGTGTGGACAGAGGGCAGGAAGGCAAGTCTTGATGAGAGTTGCTGGAAGGGGATCCTGGGAGCAGGTAGTTGTTTTTGTTGATAAAAACCGGGGTAAAAGTATGCAGATGGGTTTGGAGAACAGGGGGTGGAAAGGGGAGCTAGTTAACTGTGGAAGAACAGGCTGAGGGAGAAGGATTAGCCAAGGATGAATTAATTTGTGTGATCTGGTCCTTGAAAAACTGAAGAAATTAGTTTGCAAGCAGAGTAGAGGATGTGGAGGTCTCACTGTGGGGTTGGAGAAGTTTGTTGACTGTAGAAAACACCGCCTGGAAGTTCGTCCCAGGGTCCTGAGCTTAGGAACAAGCTTGGCGGGCACAATAGTGTTGAATGCAAAGCTGTAGTCCACAAACAGCATTCTCACGTATGTTTTGCCTTTTTCCAGGTGGAGGTGTGTGTTGTCAGGGCAATGGCATCGTCCGTAGATCTATTGGGGCGGTGTGTGTCGTCAGGGCAATGGCATCGTCCGTAGATCTATTGGGGCAGTGTGTGTCGTCAGGGCGATGGCATCGTCCATATATCAATTGGGGCAGTGTGTGTCGTCAGGGCGATTGCGTCGTCAGTAGGTCTATTGGGGCGGTGTGTGTCGTCAGGGCAATGGCGTCGTCAGTATATCTATTGGGGCGGTGTGTGTCGTCAGGGCGATGGTGTTGTCAGTAGGTCTATTGGGGCGGTGTGTGTCGTCAGGGCGATGGCGTCGTCAGTAGATCTATTGGGGCGGTGTGTGTCGTCAGGGCGATGGTGTCGTCAGTAGGTCTATTGGGGCGGTGTGTGTCGACAGGGCGATGGCGTCGTCAGTAGGTCTATTGGGGCGGTGTGTGTCGACAGGGCGATGGCGTCGTCAGTAGATCTATTGGGGCGGTGTGTGTCGTGAGGGGCGATGGCGTCGTCCGTAGATCTATTGGGGCGGTGTGTGTCGTCAGGGCGATGGCGTCGTCTGTAGATCTATTGGGGGTTGTGTGTGTCGTCAGGGCGATGGCGTCGTCCGTAGATCTATTGGGGGTTGTGTGTGTCGTCAGGGCGATGGCGTCGTCCGTAGATCTATTGGGGTGGTGTGTGTCGACAGGGCGATGGCGTTGTCAGTAGATCTATTGGGGCAGTGTGTGTCGTCAGGGCGATGGCGTCGTCAGTAGATCTATTGGGGCGGTGTGTGTCGTCAGATTAGAATGCAAGGTGCCACTCCCACGCCCTACGGCAACCAGTGGCGGTTTTACCTGTCTAAACTCCTGGCGAATCTTCTCCCTTTTCTGGGACGGCGGCCAATATCTGTCTTATCTACCAAACTGACACGGCAGCCAATATCTGTCTTATCTACCAAACTGACACGGCAGCCAATATCTGTCTTTTCTATCTTAGTTCTTCCAACTGTTGTATACTTTCTTGTGACACATCAACATCAACCTCTCTGTCTCTGGTCAACCCACTCTCTTCCTTTTGCGTGCATATAACACGGGTTCACACAATGTCATGCACACGCCAAAGTCCTTTTTTGCGTGCAGTTGAGACGTGATGTCCCCCCATTAGTAATAATGGTCAATAAAATAGTTTAATTGACACGCACCAACTGAAACCTATTTGACGTCACCATAATCGAGGCACGGATTTCCCGAAGAGTGACTAATCCGTAGATTAACTTTTTTCTTGAAAGAACGAAAAAGGGTAAAGGTAAAAGTTTCATATCGCATTTATTCACCATTGCTCTTAATTGGAGGAGGTCGCGTCTGAACTGCACTCAGTACTTTGGCGTCTGCATAGCACGAAATCGTGAAGTGTAAACCTGTGTTATATGTACGCAAAGGGAAGAGAGTGGGTTGCTCTGGTAGCACTGCATGCTTTGTCTCCCTTCTCATTTACACAGTGTACAACGCTCTCTAAAAAAAAACATTTAAAAAATGTGTTCCCTGGAATAGGAAGACTGGGTAAGTGATTGTGATTTCTAAATTCTGAAACAAACGTGCAGAAATACAATAAAAGCTAATAATCTATTATTTAAGATCATTGTAAAGGTTTGATTTATAATTCAAACTTTTGGAGTGTAGAGACAAAATATGTTATAATGCCTCATTGTATGGGGTGCACTGCAATGTCCATGGGAGAAGAGTTTCCCAGTGAATTATTTGGTTCGTTATACATTTCAGAAGCTTTCCTAAAATAGTTTGTGTTGTTTCTTGTCTAACTTTAAATATTTGTTTGATATAGATGAAAGATTAACCTATTTAAGCATTTCGTATTATAATTTCGAAGGAGTTTATTTTGTTTCTCCAGAGTTTCATGAAACTTCCCGTTTCATTTTCATGCCCCGCTTTGTTGCTTTCTGGATGTCTGTATGCTTTGGTCCAGCCCTTCAGAAAGGCTTTATTGTTTCCCATTACAAAAATGGAGGTCGCATAAAGTGTAATAAACTGTTTTACAAAGCAATAAAGTAATATTCACAAAACACAAGCTCTGTGACGAGTTGAGAGTTAAACCTCCACATCCTCTCATTCGCCATTGCATAGGCATAAGCGGAAATCCCGAAGTGGACAAATATACCACTGTAAACATAACTATGTAATTTCAATAATTCAAGTACCTATGTTGATCAGTTGCGTCGTTAGCTCTGGGCGTACGGATCTTTTATGAATAGCCCCGGATCTCAAACGTACGGAAGAGTACGGAAGAGGATTAGTGCCAAGCAATAATAAAAATAATAGGGTTAGGGTTAGAATTTAATCTCGCATTATAATGACTTTAATGTCGAGATGGTTTTATTTTTTTATTATTGCTTGGCACTAATCCCCTTCCGTACCGTACAAACGGACCAAAAATAATAATAATATTATAAAAATAGCCCCTGATCTATTCATCTATAATTCCAATCGCGCATTATGACAATGTAGACGTTTAGGATGTTAGCGTGTACATCGACATTTTCCGCATGTACGTTGAAAAGCCTGTACTTTCTGTCCCGGGCGGGGCGAAAGGGGGGGGCTAAGCCCCGAATGTATTGTGCTCTTAGCGACGCCTCTGGTGTTGATTATAGACCACAGGTGTCAAACCGGTTCCACAAAGGGCCGAGTGTCTGCAGGTTTTTGGTTTTTCCTTTAAATTGGTTCCCAGTTCAGACCTACACAACCAGGTGAGGGTAGAAACTAACCAATCAGTGACCTAATTAACCAATCAAGTACAAGGAGAGAGCAAAAACCTGCAGACACTTGGCCCTCCGTGGAACTGGTTTGACACCTCTGTTATAGACACTTAAGTTTCAAAAGACTGCGAACCCCCGCCTTTGCCTCACTGTGGTTTGATCCACTGCCCCCCAGCCCTCAGCATATCCAGGATATATAAACCATGTTAAGTAAAAAAGTATCAGTAAAAATATTTTTGGGGCCAAGTAAGTTTCAAACCCGCTGGCCCCCTGGAAATCCCTAATACTTACACTGACAAAAATGTGGGATGAGTGTACCTGGTGGATTTGTAGCACTTCAGGAATAGGGAGGGGTGTAATCTCATGATGTAGCTCTGTTGCTCTTCTATGCACTACATGGAGAGGAGTGGGACTGGGAGAGGAGAGGGACTGGGAGAGGAGTGGGAGACAATTCAATTCACTTTATATCTGCCATTTGTTATTGTAGGCAGCGAGCGTCTAAAGTTGTTCTTTTGTGGAGAGAAAGTGGACAACTGCCTCTAAAACAAGTCTCATTTGGGTTGTGAGGTGCTGATCACTGCCTCTAAAATGAGTCAAGACAGCGGTTCTGAGAGGTAAGAGAGTCATTATTAATAGATTCAGCTGTCTGAAATAATCAGGCTGGGTAGCTGCATGTACTTTGCCGATCCGACAATTCAGGCGGACATTTTTATGAGGCAGGCTAATGCCCAGATTGAACATGCCTGGGGCTTCTACCTATGCTACTGACAGCATCTCATGGTCAAACTGGCCATATTTTTGTGGTTGTTTGTTGGTCCCATGGAGGAATAGTCAAATGTCCTTTACTATGTGCTCTCTAAAAAAGTTAGGAAATGGGGGGGGGGGGGGGGGGGGGGTTGGCTGTTTTTACCATAAGAATATTGCTTTAAAAGAAACATTGAGACTTTTTTGGAATTTAGTCTATAAGCAACAGAAATTAAACTGGTGAGCTGTTCATGAGGTGATCAGTTTCCTTGTTTTTAGTCAAAGTGTCCAGAATCCAGAACCTTTACAGGAGAACGAAAAGGAAATGGAGAGTTTAGGCAGCGAGGATGCCTCTAACATCACATACAACCTAATGGACATGAGAAGTAAGACTGTTTTTTCTGTTTTTTACAGATAGATGAGAATTCAAATTGTAATGCTTACCCTAACCAATAACGCTTAGACTCAGAATTAACCTCAGTTATGTTTCTCCTGACCCCTAAGAACAAAATAGCTTTTTTCTTATTGGGTCTAGCAAAAAAAACGTATGGGGACCTGATCTTTCTGGTTATAACTGGGTCACAGACAAACACATATAAACTGATCAGTCTCAACTCAAGCTTTTCTTACAGGTCAAATTATTCTTAGAACCCAACAAGATATCAAGGCCAAACTGACACTGAAGTATAAACTAATAAGGGAAGGAACTGAACATCAAGGAAACCAAAATCTCTTAAAGAATATGTACACAGAGCTCTATATCACAGAAGGTGGAAGTTTAAGACTCTGTAAAGAACATGTGCAGAAAGGGGTCAGTAAGGCTACTTTAAAGAAAAGAACCACATTTGAGACAGCTATCAAATGCAACGACATCATCAAACCAAAACAAAGAGAACGTCTCCATCGGTATTCAATCCCTGGTGACCTGCACAAGGGAATTTTTTTGATGAACATGGATGCCACGGCCCCCTCGTCACCAAGATCAGACAGGCCTCCTCTATATGCACCTTATCATAAAAAACGAAAAAAAAGGAAAGGTTTTAGAAACCTGACAAAAGGAATCGCTGGCATTGGAAAAACTGTGTCTGTGCAAAAGGTCATCCTTGACTGGGCTGAGGGAACAGCCAATCAGGACATCCATTTCATATTTCCTCTTCCTTTCCGCGACCTGAATCTAATGAAGGATCAATATAGTCTGATGACACTTCTATCCCACTACTTCCCAGAACTGAAAGAGATTGACAGGATTGAAGATGGTGAAACTAAAACGGTTTTCATTTTTGACGGTCTGAATGAGTGCCGGTTTCCTCTAGACTTCAAAAACAATAAGAAATTCTATGATGTCACAGAATCAACCTCAGTGGATGTGCTGCTGACAAACCTCATTGAGGGGAATTTATTTCCTTCTGCACACATCTGGATAACCACACGACCTGCAGCAGCCTATCAGATCCCTCCTGAGTATGTTGACCAGGTGACAGAAATACGAGGATTCAGTGAGCCACAGAAGGAGGAGTACTTCAGGAAGAAAATCACAGACCAGAATCTGGCCATAGAAATCATCAAACACATAAAATCATCCAGAAGCCTCCATATCATGTGTCACTTACCAGTCTTCTGTTGGATATCAGCTACTGTCCTTGAGACGATGCTGAAAGAAACAGAGAAAAATGAAATCCCCAAAACTCTGACCCAGATGTATTCACACTTCTTGCTCATTCAAATCAGTGTGAAGAACAAGAAGTACAACAAAGACACAGAGACAAACCCAAAAGATCTGTCCCAGGCAGACAAAGAGTTGATCTTTAAACTCGCAAAGCTGGCTTTCCAACAGCTGCAGAAGGGCAACCTGATCTTCTATGAGGAGGATCTGAGAGAGTGTGGCGTTGATGTGACAGAGGCATCAGAGTACTCATCACTGTGTACAGAGATCTTCAAAGAAGAATCTGGGCTGAACCCAGAAAAGGTCTTTAGCTTTGTTCATCTGAGCATTCAGGAGTTTCTAGCAGCAGTACATGCTCTGGAATCATGTCTGTGCAAAGAGGAAGATGTTTTCCTCCCTAAACCAGTTTCAGATAAGGTGTACAATGATTATTATGATGATGACAAAGAGACAAAGTCAGACAAGTTGTATGACGATGATGGAAAGACGAAGTCAGATACATTTTATGATGAAGGTGATGATGATGATGATGATGATGATGGTGGTGGTAGGGCGTCAGACAAGTTATCTAACTTTCACAGGAGAGCAGTGGACCAGAGCTTGAAGAGTAAGAATGGACACCTGGACCTGTTCCTCCGCTTCCTTATGGGTCTGTCTCTGGAGTCCAATCAGAACCTGTTACACGGACTACTGACACAGACAGGAAGTTCCACACTGAGCAATGAGGAAACCGTTAAAAGAACAGTTGAGTACATTTCAGACAAGATCAAAAAGGAATCCTCTCCAGAAAGGGTCATCAACTTGTTCCACTGTCAGAATGAACTTGGTGCCAACTCTCTAGTTGAAGACATGCAGACCTCCCTGCAATCAGGAACTCTTTCAGGAACAAGACTACAACCTCACCAATGTTCAGCCCTGTCCTACCTGTTACTGATGTCAGAGGAGGTTCTGGAAGTGTTTTCCCTTAATATGTACAACACATCAGAGGAAGCTTATCAGAGGTTGCTGCCATTAGTGAACATCTGCAAAAGAGCAGTGTAAGTTATTTTAATGTGTTGATGTATCAAATATAATTACTCTGAAGACTTTTCTAACAGATTATCTTCTCTTTCCAGATTTGATTACTGGATCCTCTCATACGAATTTTGTGAGACTCTGACCTCAGTTCTACAGACTCCAGACTCAACCCTGAGGGAACTGGACATCAGCCACAATAAACTGAGCGAGAGTAAACTAAAGCTACTCTGTGCTGGAAACAGTCCATTTTGCAACATACAGACACTTGTGTGAGTTAAATGTCTATATGTTGAAAATGTCTTTAGAGAGCACTTTAGGGGTGTGACGAACAAGCAGTTTTCATGAATATTTAAACAGGTTTTTAAGCAGGTTTTTCTGAAGTTTGAAAATATTTATGAAATTCCAGGTGTATTGGCACGTGTCGGTTGTTGTTTTCATTCAACCAAAGCAGCGTTAAAGAACCCTAGAATAAATGTACGTTAGACCCTCTAGGCTGTGATACCCTAGCAAGCAGCTACGTGCGGTTGAAGTATTACTACTCTTTCAATCAATGAAAGGAGAGAGAAAGCAACAAGAACCTGAGCAGTGTGGACCTGGCATGGGAGACGAGAACACTCTTCCATTACCAATTAATGGGTTTTCTGTCAGTGTCATGCTGGAATGTCTTTTATGACTCAACCAAATGTTGAATTGCAAGGAACCCTTAACTATTTCCAGGCAAACAAATGTTAAATCCCAACTCAACACATAGCTGCCCCTTCAGAGTAAAATTAACAACATATTGCTTTTGAGGGCACTCTAATTAATTATTTAGTGTTGCGTGGCTTGTTTGGGAATCACTGTAATACATTTCAGCCCCATTAATACATTTTCTTTTGTCCATGTTCTGTTTGGGGGGAGAATGAAAGTAGAAGTTGTAGTTACAGTCATCATGAATTGCATCAGTAGATCCTTTTTTTTATTGATTCAGCAAATAATAACGAGGGATTGTCAGCCATAAGACAACATACAGACGTTTTACACAGCCAGGGATCTTATTCAAGCGAATCATATTGATTTCACATTTGTTTCTCAAGTAGTGATTTAATGTTTAACATGATGTATAAAAATATCTGAGTGGAGAAATTGGTTCCAAGCTAAATCTGCCTGATTAGAATTTTGACAATTTTACAGGGATTTTATTTACATTAAAATTGCATTGAATCAGAAATTCAAAATTAGGTAAAATAAATATTAAGGGAAGACATTCCAAATTCTGTTTTGATTTTTAAGGTAATTCTGAATCCAATTTATTTGAAAGTGTTGTTTAGAGTATTGAAGCAGAAAACGTCAAGCCATCCTTGTTCTTGGGTAGAACTGAGAATATCCTTTTGGAATTAGTGAGGTAACCTGCCTCATAACACAATCAACATATTTTAGATGACCCATGGGCTAATCTCACAGTCACCAAACCCAAAAAAACATATTGCTTTCATCAAAAACACATGTTGTACAGTGTTAAAAAGCTTTGTAAAAATCATTAACCATGACATCGCTATAACAATTCGTATCTGATTTTAACTGTAAGTTAATATTTTTCAACTGTGTATGAACCCAAAATGTTCGTCATCCGTTATGTCATTTGAGCCTTGTTTCAATCTCTTACAAGTGCTAAAGACTAGTATCTATATTCTACAAAGTAATTAGTCTGAAATTGTTTTTACAAATCCTTATTAGGTTTAGGAATCAAAGTAATTACCCCTTGCTTTATCAGTTCTATGAACATACAATAATAAACAGAATGAAGTGATTACTGTATGCTTTCTCCATTCATTCATCATTCCCAGAAGATTTATTATCCTTGAGGTTTTTAAATTATAATAGGTCATTCATCACAAATTCCCTGATATCTATTTTCCTATCCCAAAAATGTAATATTGGAAGTTGATTGGGCTGATGTATAGAGTCTGGTAAAACTGGATTACATGCTAGTGTTATAATAATTCTCCCTGTTGGCTTGAGCAATTTTTTTCCTCCCTTGAAATAGGGAAGTCCTTACAAATTTCATCATCTCCAAGGAAAGCTTTTAAAACATTAAAAATAAATGGGCCTTTTTGTTATTTGCATGTGATTGTTTTAAAAATGTTGTACTTTTTACTATGCTTCACCAATTATGTTCTCTCCAGACTCGCTGGCTGTAACCTCACATATAAATCCTGTAAGACTCTGGCCTCCGCTCTGCAGACAACAAACTGCCCCCTGAGAGAACTGGACCTTAGGAAAAACCACCTGGGAGACAGAGGATTGAAACAGTTATGCTCTGGACCAGTCATTCCACTCCGCAACATACAGACACTTGTGTGAGTTATAGTTGCAGTCGGGGTCCTTTGGGAACTAACTATTAACACGTCCTGTTTTGTGCTGGGTGTTAACATTGTGCATAATCTGGAAGTGTAATCATCAATATACGTACACAGTGGCCACTTCGTTAGGTACACCTTTTCAACTGCTCGTTAACGCAAATATCTAATCAGCCAATCACGTGGCAGCACCTCAATGCATTTCAACCTGTAGACTTGATCAAGAGGACCTCCTGTTCAAACCAAGCATCAGAATGGGGATGAAACATGATGTAAGTGCCTTTGAATGTGGCATGGATGTTGGTGCCAGACAGGCTGGTTTGAGTGTTTCAGAAAGTGCTGATCTGCTGGGATTTTCACACAACCATCTCTACAGTATATAGAGAATGGTCCGAAAAACTGAAAATCTCCAGTGAGCGGTAGTTCTCTGGGTGAAAATGCCTTGTTGATGGCTTAGGTCAGAGGAGAATGGTCAGACTAGTTCGAGCTGAGAAAAAGAAAACAGTAACTCAAATAACCACTCTTTACGACCAAGATCTCTGATTACACAACACGTCGAACCTTGAAGTAGATGGGCTACAACAGCAAATGACCACACCCTGTGCCTCTCCTGTCAGCTAAGAACAAGAAACTTAAGCATCAATTTGCACCGCCCAACCAAACTTGGACAATAGAAAATTGGAAAAACGTTTCCTGGTCTGACGAGTCTCGATTTTTGCAGGCACATTCAGATGGTAGGGTCAGAATTTGGTGTAAACAACACGAACGCATGGACACATCCTCCCTTTTATCCACGGTTCTGGCTGGTGTAATGGTGTGGGGGATATTTTCTTGGCACGCTTTGGGCCCGTTAGTACCAGTTGAGCATTGTTTAAACGCCACAGACAACCTGAGTATTGTTGCTGACCATGTCCATCCCTATATGACCACAGTGTACTCATCTTCTAATGGCTACTTCCAGCAGGATAAAGTGCCATGTCACAAAGCTCACATCATCTCAAACTGGTTCATTGAATATTTAAATGAGTTCACTGTACTCAAATGGCCTCCACTGTCACCAGATCTCAATCCAATAGAGCACCTTTAGGTTGTGGTGGAATGGGAGATTCACATCCTGGATGTGAAGCCAACAAATCTGTAGCAACTGCGTGGTGTTATAATGTCAATATGGACCAACATCTCAGCATATTCATACTGGACCAAACCTTCAGCATATCCCCTCCATTATTTGGCTGTATTCTAATCATATACATTTGTATTCTATATCCTAACCTTACAGGGCCTGGTTTAGTGTCCCCTCGAGTTCTTGGCTCCACTCACAAACTTATCAAATGGTCTGGGGGCCTCCAATTATAAATGGCAGCAATGAAACATGAATCTGTGTTGTGTTCTTTTACAAGATTATAGAACTAAAATACACCTATATTACTGACAATTTGTAAACTTAACACCAATTATCTTCTCTCCAGACTCGCTGGCTGTAACCTCACATATAAATCCTGTAAGACTCTGGCCTCAGCTCTACAGACACCAAACTCTGCCCAAAGAAAACTGATCCTTGGGGACAATGACCTGGGAGACAGAGGAGTGAAGCTGCTCTGTCCTGGACTAACCAGTCCATTCTGCAACTTACAGACACTTGAGTGAGTCAACTATTTGGATTATGATTTATAACCTGTGTTTTAAACATTTATTAACCATGTGTTCTTCTGTCTTCTAGTCTAAATTATTGTGGTCTGACAGAAGATTGCTGTTCAGCTCTGGCCTTTGTCCTTCGTTCACCCAAATCTCAACTGAAACATCTAGAGCTACGAGAAAACAACCTGCAGGACTCAGGCGTTAGACTGCTCTCTGCTGGACTGGAGGATCCAAACTGTAAATTACAGACACTGGGGTAAGTGTGTTTGTTTGCATGTGCTTGGGAGATTAAAATGTTTAAGGAAAATTTGGCAATTTGGTCCACACAAGGTAAAAGTCTTCCGACTTAGGAGTTAGGTTTAGGGTAAAACTTACAAATAGGTTTAGTGTTAGAATTGGGGTTTGTTTGAGGTTTAGCTAATAGGGGTCTGATTAAGGTTTATGGAATAAGGGTTTGATTCAGGTTTAGGGAATAGAGATTTGATTAAGGTTTAGGGAATAGGGGTTTGATTCAGGTTTAGGGAATAGGGGTTTGATTCAGGTTTAGGGAATAGGGGTTTGATGAAGGTTTAGGGAATAGGGGTTCGATGAAGGTTTAGGGAATATGTGTTTGATGATGGGTTAGTGTAACGGCCGTGTCGTTGGCATCGGCGGCGTAATGCGTCAACCAATCACGATGTCCAGACGTTTACTTTTGCTTTGCTGATCCATTTATTACTCGCAAATACAACAGTACGTCTCTTGTGTCCAGGTAGAACCTTGTTTTAATCACACTGGCAGGAAGCCTAACCATATTTCAGCTACTGCCACACTACCTGCAGACACCACGGTTAGAAAACGTTCAGCTCCACCTGGCAGGCACCCCAGTCTGCATTACCTCGCCTGTATAAAGGCGGTCCCATTGCAGGTTACTGCCACCTGGTGGTACAACTCTGTTACACTAATCTAAACACAGGGGCACACATGGATAAATGGCTCTACCAGTTAGGGCTGGGGAATAGGGACTAAAAGGGAATACATTTTTTGACCCTAGAAGAATAGCAAAACAATGTGTGTTTCTGTACTGACAACCTGCAAAAGGGCACTGTAAGCTGTTATTGAGTTTGTGTGTACAGTATCAATAATCTGAAGGCTTTTTATATCTAACAGATTATGTATTCTCTATAGACTGGACTACTGTAACCTCACATATAAATCCTGTGAGACTCTGGCCTCAGCTTTGGGGAATCAAAATTGCCCCCTGAGAGAGCTTGTCCTCAGCTACAATCACCTGGGAGACAGAGGGGTGAAGCTGCTCTGTGCAGGACTAACCAGTCCACTCTGCAATATACAGACTCTTGAGTGAGTTAACTAACTGGGGATAAAAACTATTTGGAGTATGATTTATAACCTGTGTTTTAAACATTAATTAACAATGTTCTCTTCTGTCCTCTAGTCTAGATTATTGTGGTCTGACAGAGGATTGCTGTTCAGATCTGGTCTCAGTCCTGCATGCTCCAAACTCCCAACTGAAACAACTGGAGCTGAGAGACAATGACCTGAAAGACTCAGGAGTTAGACTGCTCTCTGCTGGACTGGAAGATCCAAACTGTGAACTACAGACACTGGGGTATGTAAAGGGTATTTTTCTGTGAACTACAGACACTGGGGTAGGTAAAGGGTATTTATCTGTAAACTACAGACAATGGGGTATGTAAAGGGAATTTATCTGTAAACTACAGACACTGGGGTATGTAAAGGGTATTTATCTGTAAACTACAGACACTGGGGTATGTAAAGGGTATTTATCTGTAAACTACAGACACTGGGGTATGTAAAGGGTATTTATCTATTGATTATCTGTTTACCTGCAAATCATTGCATGTCTGATGTTGTTGGAGGGCCTGTAGGGGGCACTCTTCCCCTAATATAACGATCAAATCCCTATGCCCCAGGGCAGAGAAGGGGACTAATTGGTCTTCATGTAGGACTTTAAGCAGGACTCTGACCAAAATAAAGGTTCAATTGAATTATTTAAGCCTGAAACCCTGTTTTTTTATTTAATTTTAGGGACCTGAAAGGAATTCAAAATGTACACTAAAATAAAAATATATTTTCAATTTTTTGTTTAATGTAATTTCTTGTTTAGTTACATTAAACAAGAAACCAGGCAAGCCTAGTTCAGCCGGCCTACAATAAAATGTGGTAATCATGGCTTCCTTCTTGAGATTCAAACCCAGGTCACCCATTTGAAAGGCATTGTCATTAACCACTACACCACCAAACTACGCTTATGCTGGGCATTAGTATAGCCTCTTCACATTGTATTATATTCATTAACATTACGCCAAGTTTGAATATTTTGTTACACCCCATTAACTAGCTGTTGGTGTGTCTCTCTGTAGGCTTGCTGGCTGTCTGGTCACCGAGGAAGGCTGTGCTGCACTGGTCTCAGCTCTGAGGTCAAACCCCTCCCATCTGAGGAACCTGGACCTGAGTTACAACCGCGGAGTACCAATGGGAGGGGGACCTCTTTCGACAGTTCTGAAGGATCCCTCTTATAAACTCACAGAACTTAAGTGAGAAATAACAATTCAGATCTTCGTAAAGTGTCAAGCAGGTTTAAATGTTTACTTTTATAGTGCCTTTGTCAGTGAAATTGTTTCTCTTACAGAGTGGATGATGGAAGAGACATATGTTTTCAAAGTAAGTATGGCTAGCTGGTTTGTTGTCCATCTACAGTGTGTCCTGAACTGGCACTAAATCCACTAAACCCTTTTTTCTTGGTTTTTGATTTCAGTGTCATCAAGTGCTCGCCTTGAAAAACCCAAGTTACGGGTTGAGAGGTGAGTCATAGCAATGTTTCATAATGTTTCATATTATGTTTACTGTGTTTATGATGCTTGGCTTGCAATGAAACCAGATGTTTACTCAAAATGCAGTTTGTCACCCAGATCTGAGGTGTGAATAATGAAGGCATTAATTGTTTCCAGGTTCTTTCAAACATATTCCAGGAGGATAGTGATTACATGCAAAAACTAAAGTTTATACAAATCAACTCCCACAAGAAACAGTCAATAAAAAAGATATGAACTAAAAGAACGAATTTGGACGAACTATAACTATAAGTTGGCGTCTATCAAAACACATTTAAACAGTATGGGCCTGACTAATGTCTCTGAATCTCTGTCATTTCCATTTGCTTGTCTTATTCAGACTTCACAACCCAGGAAAGAAATCTCTCCGAACCCATTTATTTTATAGGAATATCTGGGCAATTAATGAGGCATTTCCATCTACCACTCAGACAGAGACACAAGAGGGACATGTAAGTCATTTATGTTTTATCCATCCATTAGTCCATGCATCCATCCAAACATCTTTTCATCCAATTATCCATATCATCTCTTCATCCATCCATCATTTATCATTTTCACTCGGAAAAATTAAGGTTTTAGATTGAAGGAGCCATTTTTAAAAGACAGATAAGGTTTATTGAAATGAATTTCCTCATTCCAGACCCTGGATATAGAATTCACACCAGAAGTGCCACTGGAAGTACTAAACACATCCAGGTGATCAATAAGCCGGTCCTCATAAAGATTAACGTTGTACTTTTGAAAACATTTATTAATTAACAGTCTAAGCTAGATGTTCAACACTGTTATAATCACCACAGTGATAGCTGCATACCTGTGTAGGCTTGGAAAGTTACGTCATTTTGGCAATACACCTTACATAGGCAGTTGCTATGTCATCCTTTCTATTGCTTATGTAGACTGTATGTACACTATGTGTAGTGTAGTTTGTTTTTTGAAATGTTGTAGTCTGGTTGATCAGGTTCTCTATTTCTGCAGAGTCCCAGAGGAAAGTCAGGTCAAGTGTGGACCTGAGAGATGTAAGTGTTAAGTATTTTTAATAATCTTTCATAAAGCATTATTTTAAGTAATAACTCTATTATTTGTGTTGTAAAGAATATCACTGCGCAGGAAACAAATTACATCAGGTTGTCCAATACACCTTAAGACCTTTGTCATGAAATCCAACACTACTGTTGTTTGCTCCTTGGGGTTTAAGGCCGGGTGTCTCTGTAAAGCACTTTGTGACAACTGCTGTTGTAAAAAGGACTTTATAAATAAATGGGATTGATTGATTGTCATGTGCACATAAACTAATATTTATTGACCCGCTGGTCATCTTAACCATTAATATTCATTGTGCCCAAAAAGGTCTGGTACTTTTATATTCTTCACCCAGCACAGAGGATGAATGGCCTAAGAGCTAATACAATAACTGGCCTAAGAGCTAATACAATAACTGGCCTAAGAGCTAATACAATAACTGGCCTAAGAGCTAATACAATAACTGGCCTAAGAGCTAATACAATAACTGGCCTAAGAGCTAATACAATAACTGGCATAGACTTCATTTGATCACATTTACTATGTCACTGATTATAGTTTTAATACGGTAACAATTATGGACAAATGTAGCTCACAGACACTAACTACACTACTGATTAATAGATTTAATTTTACTTCAGGAAAGGACCACATTAATTATGTATCTGTTAAAAATATTACTCAAGCAATATATTGCCCCAGAAATAATCTACCAAACATGTACCAGTTTCCTGATTCCACAGTACACTGATTGTATCCTTAACCCTTTCCTTGTCAACATACAGCTCCGGACAAAAAATTAAGAGACCACTGCACCTTTTTCTTTCTGTTCCAAAAAATGTGAAAAGGAAAGTCCACGTGATGTAAAAGAAATGGGACTCATCGGACCAGGCCACATTTTCCACTTCTGCAAGGTCCAATTCTGATACTCGCGTGCCCATTGGCCCAATGCAGTGGGTAGGGGTCATCGTGGGTAGGGGTCATCGTGGGTAGGGGTCATCGTGGGTAGGGGTCATCGTGGGTAGGGGTCATCGTGGGTAGGGGTCAACGTGGGTAGGGGTCAACGTGGGTAGGGGTCATCGTGGGTAGGGGTCATCGTGGGTAGGGGTCATCGTGGGTAGGGGTCATCGTGGGTAGGGGTCATCGGTGGGTAGGGGTCATCGTGGGTAGGGGTCGATGGTGGGTAGGGGTCGATGGTGGGTAGGGGTCATCGTGGGTAGGGGTCGACGGTGGGTAGGGGTCATCGTGGGTAGGGGTCAATGGTGGGTAGGGGTCATCGTGGGTAGGGGTCGACGGTGGGTAGGGGTCGACGGTGGGTAGGGGTCGACGGTGGGTAGGGGTCGACGGTGGGTAGGGGTCATCGTGGGTAGGGGTCATCGTGGGTAGGGGTCATCGTGGGTAGGGGTCATCGGTGGGTAGGGGTCATCGGTGGGTAGGTGTCATCGTGGGTAGGGGTCATCGTGGGTAGGGGTCGATGGTGGGTAGGGGTCATCGTGGGTAGGGGTCATCGTGGGTAGGGGTCAACGGTGGGTAGGGGTCAACGGTGGGTAGGGGTCATCGTGGGTAGGGGTCGATGGTGGGTAGGGGTCGATGGTGGGTAGGGGTCATCGTGGGTAGGGGTCGACGGTGGGTAGGAGTCGACGGTGGGTAGGGGTCATCGTGGGTAGGGGTCATCGTGGGTAGGGGTCATCGTGGGTAGGGGTCATCGTGGGTAGGGGTCGTCGTGGGTAGGGGTCGTCGTGGGTAGGGGTCGTCGTGGGTAGGGCTCGTCGTGGGTAGGGGTCGTCGTGGGTAGGGGTCGTCGTGGGTAGGGGTCGACGGTGGGTAGGGGTCGACGGTGGGTAGGGGTCGTCGTGGGTAGGGGTCGACGATGGGTAGGGGTCGACGATGGGTAGGGGTCATCGTGGGTAGGGGTTGTTGTGGGCACTCTGACCCAGTCCCATGCGCTGTGTGATGTGACATAGTCCTCCGTAACCATCAAGCGTGCCGCACAAGCCCTGAAAAGTGAAGCCAAAACGTCTCGATCGCCCCCTGGTGAGTGGTCCCAGTATAGGTCATAAACCCCGCCTCCCCATGTTATTCAATGGGACGCGAGACCAACTAAACAATTAAATTACCCTTCAAATATATTTTTTCTGAAGCTGGTTTCTGTCATTTACTGTAGTTTGTATCACACTAATGTAAATTCAAGAGTTTGTTTTTAAAATAAGTTGGTTTTTAGTTAGTTATTTATTGCTCTAAAAACGGTGGTGTGACGTCGTGATTGACAGCTATCTGAGCCGAGGAGCCACTGCAGCGCCAACAGGCTTTTTTCGCGATCTTCGGAGGACTAAGGAGATTGGAGCTTTAAATTTAATCTCTAAATTTCTATAAGAAATATAATTTCACACGGACATAATGTTGTTGTTCTGCAGTACATTGTGCTAACCGATCTGGCATTTCCAATCGATCTTTGAATTTTTTTCGGTAAGTTAAATTTATAAGCTATTTAATTAGTAAATAAATGTAATGGGCTAGCTAACGTTAGCTAAAAGACAACAAGCCTCGTTAATAGCCATGTTAATAGCTAGCAGGTGGTCGTTAGCTAGAAGTTACCAATTATTTTTGTATTAGGCCTATTCTAAATTAAGGTTTAACATGATGTAAGTTAGGCTATAACATATCGTCTAGGTTCAACAAGCAAAGGTTGTACTGTACTTGGACTTGCGATTGATTACGGTATGCGCATTCTGCGAGGGAGAGTGAGGGCGGGGCACAGGGGTGGGGCCGTTGATTTCGCGGCTTTACGGCTTTACTTCCTGCCCGCTACTGCGCATAACTACTGCGCAGAACTGGTCCCAACATCGCTATCTGCACAGACGCAAGTCCAAGATGTTTTTTTTACAGTCTATGGTAACCATCATTAAGATTTTCTGTGACTTTTCTGTGCCACCGCAGACCTCACGGTTTGGAGCAGACATGATAGCCGTCATTACCCTCAGGCAATGAAGAGCCTTGGGCGCTGACCGGGAGCAAATAACAATTTGGCCCTTGTCAAACTAAACATGGAGAAGCTGAGTTTAGCAGTTATGCTGTACACAACTGGAATAAACTACCAGAAGATCTTAGATGTGCCCCACACGTATTAATTTTAAAATCCAGGCTAAAAACACTTCTCTTCTCACGTGCCTATGACTGAGCAATTAAACTTAACCACACTGTTTAGCCTTATAGCTTCATATGTTTTTATCACATGTTTCATCTTTATATGTTTTCAAATTGTATTATTTTTTTATTATGATGATTTCATTTGTTTTGATGTTTTCATTTGATTATTTGTTTTTATGTTATTGTACTTTCATATATTTTTCTTTGTAAAGCACATTGAATTGCTTCGATGTATGAATGTTTGGAATTTGACATTTTCACTTAGGGGTGTACTCACGTTTGTTGCCAGCGGTTTAGACATTAATGGCTGTGTGTTGTGTTATTTTGAGGGGACAGCAAATGTACACTGTTATACAAGCTGTACACTCACTACTTTACATTGTAGCAAAGTGTCATTTCTTCAGTGTTGTCACATAAAAAGATATACTAAAATATTTGCAAAAATGTGAGGGCTGTACTCACTTTTGTGAGATACTGTATATATATAATATAAATTATCCGCACTTCAATGCACAGAACACAAATTAGACTATTTTTATTATAAGACTGAGGAATAATTGCTTTAGTTATTAAAAATAACTTCTTTGGTTTTGACTTCAGGGATTCCTCCAAGCTGTAAGACTTGTGACTTTATTGATGTAAGTCATATTTTTACTTCTCTGTCATGCCTCCAGGAGTCAGACAGTCTCAAAGCCAGGTGTGAAATGATCTACCATTTTGCTTCGTTCTGGACCTTTGTATTGAATATATCAATTCACCATGTTTACTCTTGTTCAGGACTCCACATGGCTTCCTATTGAACCCTTGACTTCCACTCTTCAAGGAGTGAAAACTTTCAGGTGAAATTACAAATTCTAACATGTAATTCTACTAGCTAGTGTGTTCGTTTTGTGAATATTTGTCTAATCCAACCTCTCCATTTATGATTGACCCTCTCTTCCCTCTCCACCATATTTTGTTGTTGCCCCCAGCCAGAGGACACCTAAAGGGCGTTATGAGTGTTCAGTCTCTGGACTCCGCTGGGTGTGTGAGATGGATGTCATTCTTAAGTATCACTTCAGGAGCTGGGAACCCTACAGTGAACTTCTGACAGACATGCAGTTCACACCAGTTGGTCCTTTACTGGAAATCACTAAGGAGTTGGGTGAACTGGAGGAAGTTCATCTGCCGCACTTTGTCTGTTTAGGTAAATTACTGAAGTATTTAGGATGAAAGTTTAGACAAAGAAATAGAGTATCAGTTACTGAATGAATGATTTACCTACTTTGGGATTTTATTCAATATGGCAAGTTGCTTTGCATATTTCTTGTGATTCAGTTGAAAGAACCAGAAAAGGAAAAGGAACTCTGTAATTCTAGTTCAGCCAGCCTGCATTTAGAAGTGATGAAAGTTGTTGCCCTCACTGTGTCTTTAACCACTACTCCACAGAGGCAAACGTAGGCCGCGTTTCAGTGTAGCGTCTCGACAAGTTTGAATATTTTGCCAGACACCATTAAGCATTATGTTCAACTGACTTATGTTTCTTATTAAGTTTACCTTCACCACATATAGCATCTATGAACAGTATGGCTTTTGCCACTGGCCATTTTAACAGCTTACTATTACTGTTACTGGCTAATATCTACTAACTTACTAATTGGAAAAGTCATAAGAATTGAGCAATTGTTAGCAAGACTGGGGATTAACTTTACACTGCCAAAGCTATTTCATTTCATGGTACAACAACGTTTGTTTTTCTTTCATTCTTGAATGACATTGATACAATAACTATCAATATACAGTAGGAGAACAAGTATTTATACACTGCCGATTTAGCAGGTTTTCCTACTTACAAAGCATGTAGAGGTCTATAATTTTTATCAAAGGTACACTTCAACTGTGAGAGACGGAATCTAAAACAAATATCCAGAAAATCACATTGTATGATTTTTAAGTAATTCATTTGCATTTTATTGCATGACATAAGTATTTGATCACCAACCAGTAAGAATTCTGGCTCTCACAGACCTGTTAGTTTTTCTTTAAGAAGCCCTCCTGTTCTCCACTCATTACATGTATTAAATGCACCTGTTTGAACTTGTTACCTGTATAAAAGACACCTGTCCACACACTCAATGAAACAGACTGGGATGGGCTACAGGACAATAGGCAAGCAGCTTGGTGAGAAGGCAACAACTGTTGGCGCAATTATTAGAAAATGGAAGAAGTTCAAGATGACGGTCAATCTCCCTCGGTCTGGGGCTCCATGCAAGATCTCACCTCGTGGGGCATCAATGATCATGAGGAAGGTGAGGGATCAGCCCAGAACTACATGGCAGGACCTGGTCAATGACCTGAAGAGAGCTGGGACCACAGTCTCAAAGAAAACCATTAGTAACACACTACACCGTCATGAATTAAAATCCTGCAGCGCACGCAAGGTCCCCCTGCTCAAGCCAGTGCATGTCCAGGCCCATCTGAAGTTTGCCAATGACCATCTGGATGGTCCAGAGGAAGAATGGGAGAAGGTCATGTGATGAGACAAAAATAGAGCTTTTTGGTCCAAACTCCACTCGCCATGTTTGGAGGAAGAAGAAGGATGAGTACAACCCCAAGAACACCATCCCAACCGTGAAGCATGGAGGTGGAAACATCATTCTTTGGGGATGCTTTTCTGCAAAGGGGACAGGACGACTGCACCGTATTGAGGGGAGGATGGATGGGGCCAGGTATCGCGAGATCTTGGACAACAATCTCCTTTCCTCAGTAAGAGCAACAACCCGAAACACACAGCCAGGGCAACTAAGGAGTGGCTCCATAAGAAGCATCTCAAGGTCCCGGAGTTGCCCAGCCAGTCTCCAGACCTGAACCCAATAGAAAATCTTTGGAGGGAGCGGAAAGTCCGTATTGCCCAGCGCCAGCCACAAGACCTGAAGGATCTGCAGAAGGTCTGTATGGAGGAGTGGGCCAAAATCCCTGCTGCAGTGTGTGCAAACCTGGTCAAGAACTACAGGAAACATATGATCTCTGTAATTGCAAACAAAGGTTTCTGTATCAAATATTAAGTTCTGCTTTTCGAATGTATCAAATACTTATGTCATGCAATAAAATGCAAATGAATTACTTAAAAATCATACAATATGATTTTCTGTATTTTTGTTTTAGATTCCGTCACTCACAGTTGAAGAGTACCTATGATAAAAATGAGAGACCTCTACATGCTTTGTAAGTGGGAGAACCTGCCAAATTGGCGGTGTATCAAATACTTGTTCTCCCCACTGTAGGTGACGATAACTGACTTAGTCAAATGAAAAGACAAGAGAAACGTGGGAACCCCTACTCTTTTACTGCCCAATGGGTTGTAATCTAGCCTATATCACCCCAAAAAGCATGCACAGATGCGTACTTTAAAAATCCACCAGAAAATGTCACAATGTAACCGTTATTTTATGCTTACTATAACATAACCACTGGAGGTTGTAGCCAGCAAAGTTTTTGTCTATCCTGAACAAATCCTAACGCATCATTTGTTTTGACTGTGATGAGGCTCGAACGTGTCTCTAACCACTATGATATTTAACAAGGTGTAGTCTGTCAATCAGTCAGTCAGTCAGTCAGTCGCTCAGAAAGAGACATTCACTCTTCTTGGCCGACTCTGCTTACGCGGTTTGGCAATAATACAACATTTTGTCTTTTTTGTTTTTATGTTGTTCAGGGACCAAACCATCTCTGAGGAATGAGATGAGGATTCTTCATCTGGAGGAACATGGAGTGTCTTTTGAGGAAGTGAATGATGTCACCAGATTCCATGCTAAGCTTCTCCATCCAAAGTTTTCTGCTCTCTCTGTCATCATGAGGTTACTGTTTTTCACTGTTGATGTACACTGTGAGCTGATGCTCTATATGACAGTGAAACAGTCAACAATAATCCCACGACTTTACCTGTTTCCTAGTGACCCCAGTCAAAAACAGGTGAGGCACCAACATTTCAAGAGATTTCCGTAAGTGCAGTTTCTCTACCCTTTGTAAGTTGAGATACTAGTTGGTGACAAGTCTTCTGAGTGATGATTGAATAAGACTTCAGCTTGACTGGCTAGATGTTCCCTGTCTCATCATGCAGGCTGTGGAACAACAGGAAGAACAGTTTCAAGGTTCTTCAAGGATTCCCATCTCAAGACCAGAGGAGGCCTTCAAACTGAATAATGCCTTCAGACTTCAAATCCCCACTTCCATCGCCATCAATCCAGAGGTGCTGTTTTAGCAGACCAACAATGTGAATCTGATATTTTAGTCACATTGTCACTGTAGATACTATAATCTAAAGATTTTGCTTCTTGTTTTCTCTTATGTCCAATTCTATTCATAAAGATGTTGAAGCTCCAACACAGAAAAGACACTCCGAGCTTTTTCAGGGTGGTTATGAAAAACACAGGGGTTGACATTGAGATGGAATTGATTGGCGAGGATGAGAGGACAGTTTGGAAAGATTTGGTACCAAAAGGTGGGAGGAAATATACATGTTTTTTTTTTAATATTGTAGCAAATGCTACTTTCTGTATTAATATAACCTTTTTTCTTTCAGATGAATACCTCACTGACAGCCCTTCAAACTGTAAGTAAACGTAACAGAGACCAACCAGTGGAATCGTTTTAATGTAGGTCACTATAGAGGAAAATTACTCCTAATAAATGTGAACTCCCAGGTGCTGTTTTGGAGGCCAGGCGACCTGCAGAGAGCAGTCCTGCGGAACAGCAGCTGCGTTCTGTCCGGTCAGAGTTTGTGATTCGGGTGTCAGAACCTGTCCTGAACAGTCTGTTGGACGGACTCTTACAAGACACAGTCATCAACCAGGAGGAAATGGACTCAGTAAAGGTGAATGCTGAGAGGGCAGAGAAGGCCCGTAAAATCATGGACATGGTGTTGAGAAAAGGAACTGAGTCCAGTTCCAGGATGATTGTCCTTCTCTGGAAGATGGACCCCTATCTGTGCACTCAGCTTCAGCTAAGTGTTCAGGGACCAAGCTAATGTAAGAACTGAGGTTCAGTTTGTCAAACACTTCACCATTCTGGGAACAGCAGCATGTGTCAGGTAGTGTTATGCATTTATTTGTATGTGTTCATGAACGTACGTTTTCTTTTTTACATTGTATTTTCATGTGATTGGAATGTATCATGCTGTTTGCATACTTACTGTTAATGTGTCGAAGAGAATTTGCTAATTAACTGAAAACCGCAGATCTTTTCATGAAATCGCACGGTGACAACCTGTTAAGTTAATGCAAGCAGATGCATATTGACCAAACAACCTGAAAGTCCGCCAGCTGTCTCAGGGAGTAACTCAAGTTTTTAGTATTTAATTAGGATCCTCGTTTTCCCTGCCTAGGCAGCGTCAGTTCTTATGCTTTATTACAGGTTTCTGTTCAGTTCTTATGCTTTATTACAGGTTTCTGTTCAGTTCTTATGCTTTATTACAGGTTTCTGTTCAGTTCTTATGCTTTATTTTCAGGCGATTGTTCAATTTTTATGCTTTCTTTTCAGGTGACTATTCAGTTCTAATGCTTTACTACAGGTGACTGGTCAGTTCTTATGCTTTATTACAGGCGACTGGTCAGTTCTTATGCTTTATTACAGTTAGTCAGATCAGCTTTTCGTTTTTCTGCATCTCACATTTGGAATAAATTCCAACATAATTTGGAACTGAATTAATTGGTGCCTGTAGGGCAAAATATGGTGGCAGAATATGTTTGTTTCTTATGGATTGCGTGGTCATTTAAAAAAAAAAAAAATGTGCTCCCCATTTTTTGTACATTGTGAAATTGTGTCGATGCAGAGCTCACACGCAAAAGAGACCTTTGGTCTCAACATGGTCTTAGCATGTCTTCCCTTGCTACAATAAAGTTTTAATAAAAACAAAAATAAATCATATGGTATTGGAATAAGCAGCCTATTGGCGGAGATCTGTCAATATGTCACTCCTCTGCCAATGGCTTCAGAATGTGGCTGTAGGACAATAAAATGCAAACATTGACGTCTTGATTCATGTGTATTATGTACTCAATGTATAGCGTGTGTGTGCGTGCGTGCGTGCGTGCTTAACAGAAGTTAATGGGCGTGGCTCCTTGGCCGTTGCTATGACACCGCTTTTGCAGACGCTTTGGAGTGGAGCATTCTGGGACATGTAACTTAATAGGTATACAAGTGGTGATGGTTTGGTAAGGATTTGTCTGGCTCAAACACAGGAATGAAGGTATTGTACTATGAGTAAACGTCTCTGTTTACTTTTTATAAGCTTATACATTTTCGGATTAGCTTTACGCGTTGATATGTCGCGTTCTTCTGGAGATGAATAGCTTGCGTTAGCTAACTAGTTGCACGGCTAACTATCTAACCCTAACTGTTAGCTAGCATTGCCACAAGTCAAACCACTTGTTATAAACTAGATGGCTGCGTTTAGACAGAGATACCGATGGTCTTTATTGATGATTTGTGTCAGGTTTTGTGAACTGCTCCTTGCAGTGCTGTTTGTAGAGAATTGTCTTTAGAACCATCACTGACGTACACAGGAATAAAATGCAGCCACTACTGTTCGCGCTTACTGTACTGTGTTATACCTGTCTGCTGAGGAGCGTTTGCTTAATTACTGTAAATGAAAACTAGCTGGTCACCAATAGCCATAAACTGTCATTTTATATAGTCACGAGGTCAGATTTCATTGCCACAAACACGGAAAATAGTATTTTTTACGGTACATTTGAATACCATTGGTATTCAACTCTTACCCATCGATGGAACCTCATGACCTACACCCGATGTAAGACATTCCCGTTGGTCATTTTATGCCTTAGTTCTGGGAGAAATCCGAACTGGTCCACAAAGCGCCATAATTTGGTAACTGCCCAACAAATATCTGTCTAAAATGAATGTCCTCTATTGCTTTTAATGAATCAGGTTATTATAGGAATGTGGGTTTGAGTGTGCTTTAGGCTATTTATTTCAGAATACAAAGTAGAAATAGGTGGGTTTATTAAGCTATGATGTCCTGGGTGGATTAATTAACCTGGTATGTTAGATAATTGGATGAGAGTGGCAAGATATATTAACTTGGAATAATTAACCTGGTAGGTTAGATAATTGGATGAGAGTGGTATGATATATTAACTTGGAATAATTAACCTGGTAGGTTAGATAATTGGATGAGAGTGGTATGATATATTAACTTGGAATAATTAACCTGGTAGGTTAGATAATTGGATGAGAGTGGTATGATATACTAAGCAGGTTAGGGGATCCCTGGAGGTCTGATGCAACTTAACACTTGAACATGGGTTCAAATCTCTCAGCAATTTCATCAGAAACTCCTCTCTTTATCAGTCTCTCCTTCATCACTCTCTCTCTTCTCTTCATCAGTCTCTCCTCTTTCCAATAAAGCATCCCAATAACCCCCCCCCCCCTCCACACACAAAAAAATAGTTGAAATAAGGAAGTAGGCATGTTGTTAAGTTGCAAAATGTCCCGACAAACAAAATGTTTTAGTTGCAAAAACATTTAGTCAAAACAGTTAGAATACATCCAAATGAAAAGGATCGAGGAGTTTACCTGGATTATGTAAAATATTATTAATATCAAATCTGTTTGATAAAACCGTTCTGTCTGATGAAACGTTTCTTAACCAAAAGTTGGATTTAGCAGAATGAATACACACCAGGTTTAGATGAACAAATGTAGCTGTTTGGGGGATGCAATGCTACAGTTGTCCCTTGCAACCAGTAGGTGGCGCTAAAGGCCTACTCAATCTAGAGACACAACCAAAGAAACACACACACACACACTGTCAATGCTGACATCTGTCATAGTAAGAGAAAATGTGGTCCAGGTGTACCCGTTCTATGCATTCTTATTTCCATGCCATCTTCTATGGTGAAATAGAGTAGAGGTTCTGTTGCTATTAGATGCTATTTCAATGGACGGACCTGGTGATTGTGATTCCTCCTCTCTCCCGGTCCCCTCAGCGCGTGTTCACCCTGGCGGACCGATCCTGGGCCGGGTCCTGTGTCCAGTACAAGTGGCAGAAGACCCTGGGGAATTACATCGCTGTTGCAGGGTGAGTTGCTGCTGAGTTTTGTCTGAAATGTTTCAGTTGTGAAACAGAGCTGGATTTTAGTTCTGGTTTTACTGTGTATTAGAAAGTTATAGGAAACAAAAGAAAATAGTTTAAAGCTATGTATTAGGGCACTGTTTTTATTTGCTAATGAAAACACGGTACAACATTAATGTAAATACACATAAACAATAATTTTGTCGCTTTCCAAAAGGTATTATGATATCTTGCGAGATGGCTAGCTGAAATGTTTATAAGGTAATTTGAAAAAACTAAAGAGAGAGCTGTGAAGATCACCTGTCATGTAGTGATGTTATTCCAGTCTGTATTTTACCTGGACCAGAGCTAGACTTTGGGTTTGTGATATTATACCAGTCTGTATTTAACCTGGACCAGAGCTAGACTTTGGGTTTGTGATATTATACCAGTCTGTATTTAAACTGGACCAGAGCTAGACTTTGGGTTCATTATTTTATTATACCAGTCTGTATTTAACCTGGACCAGAGCTAGACTTTGGGTTTGTGATATCATAGATATTCAGCCTGTACTTGTGAAGTTGAGGCCTTTGGCATTGCTCTGGGACGCTGACCCCATCTTTTATTCTAGCGTAAATCTTGTCCTTTTTATTTTCAATTGTATTGTTATGGACTTTCTTTTCCAAAGACCTGACAACTCTGTGAAGATATTTGACAGACATGGGCAGAGGAAGAATGAACTCACACTTCCAGGGTGAGTAAAACAAACAGACACCTGATCTGAGTCAATACTAACATACATGTTCAACACTGACAGACAGACACTGATCTGCTGATATTTATTTGTAGCTGGGAACTAGTGATGGCCAAACAAGGCTTCATTAGTGTTATTTCAGCAGCAGAATATTATGCTGGCAGCACTCAGATTTTCTTTATCACAATAAAAGCCATCATTGAAATTTGAGGCCATATATTTAACAATCTAGTCCGTAAAAAAGAACAGACTAGAACCTCATTGGGAAGGACATTAAACATAAAATGACAGACTAGATTGACAGATTAACTATATTACCATATATATTTCAATGATGGCTTTTATTTTGAAAAGAAAATCTTTTGTGCGCTGCTAGCATAACATCCTGCTGCTAGAAGAACGGTAATGAAGCCTTGAATGGCCGTCACTACTGGGAACTATTACTTTTCCCTATGTCTAATTATTTTCTTTATGTCCATCTCTCTCTACTTGTCTCTCTCCTTTTCTATCTCACTTTCCCCTTCCCACTGTCTTTCGTTCCCTCTCTGTCTCCCTCCTCCTAGACGTTGTGTGGGAATGGACTGGGATAAGGACGGAGACGTCTTGGCAGTGATCTCTGACAAGTCCAGTTCCATCCACCTCTGGGACGCCAACGTCAACAAGACGTCACAAATAGACAGCGGGATGAGGTCAGCAGGAAACACACACACGCCAAACACTCAACACACACACACAGACACGCCAAACACTCAACACACACACAGACACGCCAAACACTCAACACACACACAGACACGCCAAACACTCAACACACACACAGACACGCCAAACACTCAACACACACACAGACACGCCAAACACTCAACACACATACAGACACGCCAAACACTCAACACACACACACAGACACGCCAAACACTCAACACACACACACAGACACGCCAAACACTCAACACACACACACAGACACGCCAAACACTCAACACACACACACAGACACGCCAAACACTCAACACACACACACAGACACGCCAAACACTCAACACACACATACAGACACGCCAAACACTCAACACACACATACAGACACGCCAAACACTCAACACACACATACAGACACGCCAAACACTCAACACATACAGACACGCCAAACACTCAACACATACAGACACGCCAAACACTCAACACATACAGACACGCCAAACACTCAACACACACACACGCCAAACACTCAACACACACACACATGCCAAACACTCAACACACACACAGACGCCAAACACTCAACACACACATGCCAAACACTCAACACACACACACACACTTCAAAAACTCAACACACACACACACACTCCAAAAACGCAACACACAAAGACACGCCAAACACTCAACACACACACACACACACTTCAGAAACTCAACACACACACACACACTCCAAAAACGCAACACATACAGACACGCCAAACACTCAACATACGCCAAACACTCAACACACACACAGACATGCCAAACACTCAACACACACAGACACGCCAAACACTCAACACACACACACAAAAATAGACATCCAGAGTTTATCATCCCCCTGTGTTCATTACTGTGTGTTGTCATAGAGACCAGATGTCATTCATCCTGTGGTCGAAGACTGGGCTCCTATTGGCTGTGGGGACTAACAAAGGAAACCTTCTAATCTACAACCAGCAAACGTCACGCAAGATCCCTGTTCTGGGTAACACACGGACACACAAACACAGACACACATTCTCACACAAACAGACACACATTGGTGTCACTACACTGGGGACGACCAACCCCTGATTACCATAATAAGAATATCTTATTTCCCTTAACCCCAAAACACCTGACTCTAGCTCCTGATTGTCATTCTAACTCTTTGACCAAACCAACTACACGCCTGCATCGTTCATCATAGACAACTCTGTCACGCAACATGTCTGGTTTAGTCAGGGTTGTAATTCTATATCCCAAAGGATTAAAATACCAAAAATAACACTTCTTTTTACCACCTTTGGTTTCCTGATTATAGTAAACCTAGCACACACACACTATGCAGATTGTTGTTTGGTGTGTCATTCTGTGACCCCCACAGGGAAACACACAAAATGCATCACCTGTGGGTGTTGGAGCTCTCAGAACCTGTTGGCACTGGGCAGCGAGGACCGCAGCGTAACCATTAGCAACCAGGAGGGAGACACCATCCGACAGGTATCGCACACACACACACACACGGACACGCACACACACGCACACTGATACTTTGTTCTTAACTAACCTCTTCCTGTACAATCCCGTCTCTCGTCATGGCCTCCTCATCATCTCGTCTCCTCATGGCCTCCTCATCATCTCGTCTACTCATGGCCTCCTCATCATCTCCTCTCCTCATGGTCCCCTCTCCTCATGGCCTCCTCATCATCTCCTCTCCTCATGGTCTCCTCATGATCACTTCATGGTCTCCTCAGACATCAGTGCGTGCTGATCCAGCTGATATCCAGTTCTCCGTGATGAAGACAGATGAGCGGTCTTCTCCTGGACAGAGCACTGTGAGTATTATGGATATAGTACACTACTTTAACCAGAGTCCTATGGAGAGATGACACCCTATTCCCTATATAGTACACTACTTTAACCAGAGTCCTATGGAGAGATGACACCCTATTCCCTATATAGTACACTACTTTAACCAGAGTCCTATGGAGAGATGACACCCTATTCCCTATATAGTACACTACTTTAACCAGAGTCCTATGGAGAGATGACACCCTATTCCCTATATAGTACACTACTTTAACCAGAGTCCTATGGAGAGATGACACCCTATTCCCTATATAGTACACTACTTTAACCAGAGTCCTATGGAGAGATGACACCCTATTCCCTATATAGTACACTACTTTAACTAGAGTCCTATGGAGAGATGACACCCTATTCCCTATATAGTACACTACTTTAACCAGAGCCCTATGGAGAGATGACACCCTATTCCCTATATAGTACACTACTTTAACCAGAGCCCTATGGAGAGATGACACCCTATTCCCTATATAGTACACTACTTTAACCAGAGTCCTATGGAGAGATGACACCCTATTCCCTATATAGTACACTACTTTAACCAGAGTCCTATGGAGAGATGACACCCTAGTCCCTATATAGTACACTACTTTAACCAGAGTCCTATGGAGAGATGACACCCTATTCCCTATATAGTACACTACTTTAACCAGAGTCCTATGGAGAGATGACACCCTATTCCTTATAAAGTAAACTCTTTTGACCAGAGGTTTAAGTGATAGGGACCAGCACCTCAGCTATAGGAATAGGGTGAATTTGGGACACAAACTCATAACACTGTCTGAACTCCAACCCGTGACCTTTGACTTCCTCAGGTGAGCGTTGCAGTGGGGAAGAAGACCCTGTTCCTGTTGAACCTCAACGACCCTGAAAACCCTATAGAACTGGCCTTCCAACAACGCTACGGACACATCATCTCCTACCGCTGGTGCACACACACACACGCACACACACGCACACGCACACACACACACACGCACGCACGCACACTGGAAGTATATGTCTATAACTTTGTTTTTCCAGGTATGGCGACGGCTACATCCTGATTGGGTTCTCTCAGGGATATTTCGTGGTGATCTCCACTCACATCAGAGAGATCGGTCAGGAGCTGTTCCAGGCTCACAACCACAAGGACAGTCTTGCCAGCGTGGCCGTCTCCTCAGCGCTCAACAAGGCTGCTTCCTGTGGAGACAACAGGTGCAGTGACTACACAGGGTTCACACACTCAACTGTATTTACCCCGCTTGGACCTTTACACAGAGATGACTGAACACAGGGTTCACACACTCAACTGTATTTACCCCGCTTGGACCTTTAAACAGAGATGACTGAACACAGGGTTCACACACTCAACTGTATTTACCCCGCTTGGACCTTTACACAGAGTGGTGGGTGTGTGGATAAGTGGGTGGGTGTGTGGCATTGTCTTTTTTCCATCCATATTTGCCCAGTTATCTATGTCCTTGTAAATCTTTGGTGTGTGTGTTCGGCAGCATTAAGATCCATGACCTGTCTGAGCTAAAGGAAATGCACGCCATTGTCAACCTGGATGATGAAACTAAAGGTGAGACCTCAACCTCTTCAAATTACAACACTGTTGACTGCATTTACAACACTCTTGACTGCATTTACAACACTGTTGACTGCATTTACAACACTGTTGACTGCATTTACAACACCGTTGACTGCATTTACAACACCGTTGACTGCATTTACAACACCGTTGACTGCATTTACAACACCGTTGACTGCATTTACAACACCGTTGACTGCATTTGTTTCTGTGTCCTCTTGGTGTGTCGTTATCGTTGTGTGTGGTTGCCTTTGGTTGTGTTGGTGTGTGTGTGATTATATGCATGTGTTTCCCAGGTCTGGACCAGTTGAGCTGGACAGATGATGGTCAGCTTCTTGCCTTGTCCACCCAGAGAGGAACGATTCATGTTTTCCTGACACGCCTCCCCATTCTGGGACACAGCTGTGGGACACGCCTGGCCTACCTGACCTCACTGCTGGAGGTCACAGTGGCCAACCATGTAGAGGGGGTGAGAACACACAACCTACCTCACCTCACTGCTGGAGGTCACAGTGGCCAACCATGTAGAGGGAGTGAGAACACACAACCTACCTGACCTCACTGCTGGAGGTCACAGTGGCCAACCATGTAGAGGGAGTGAGAACACACAACCTACCTCACCTCACTGCTGGAGGTCACAGTGGCCAACCATGTAGAGGGAGTGAGAACACACAACCTACCTCACCTCACTGCTGGAGGTCACATTGGCCAACCATGTAGAGGGGGTGAGAACACACAACCTACCTGACCTCACTGCTGGAGGTCACAGTGGCCAACCATGTAGAGGGAGTGAGAACACACAACCTACCTCACCTCACTGCTGGAGGTCACAGTGGCCAACCATGTAGAGGGAGTGAGAACACACAACCTACCTCACCTCACTGCTGGAGGTCACATTGGCCAACCATGTAGAGGGGGTGAGAACACACAACCTACCTCACCTCACTGCTGGAGGTCACAGTGGCCAACCATGTAGAGGGAGTGAGAACACACAACCTACCTCACCTCACTGCTGGAGGTCACAGTGGCCAACCATGTAGAGGGAGTGAGAACACACAACCTACCTCACCTCACTGCTGGAGGTCACAGTGGCCAACCATGTAGAGGGAGTGAGAACACACAAACCTACCTGACCTCACTGCTGGAGGTCACAGTGGCCAACCATGTAGAGGGAATGAGAACACACAACCTACCTGACCTCACTGCTGGAGGTCACAGTGGCCAACCATGTAGAGGGAGTGAGAACACACAACCTACCTCACCTCACTGCTGGAGGTCACAGTGGCCAACCATGTAGAGGGAGTGAGAACACACAACCTACCTGACCTCACTGCTGGAGGTCACAGTGGCCAACCATGTAGAGGGAGTGAGAACACACAACCTACCTCACCTCACTGCTGGAGGTCACATTGGCCAACCATGTAGAGGGGGTGAGAACACACAACCTACCTCACCTCACTGCTGGAGGTCACAGTGGCCAACCATGTAGAGGGAGTGAGAACACACAACCTACCTCACCTCACTGCTGGAGGTCACAGTGGCCAACCATGTAGAGGGAGTGAGAACACACAAACCTACCTGACCTCACTGCTGGAGGTCACAGTGGCCAACCATGTAGAGGGAATGAGAACACACAACCTACCTGACCTCACTGCTGGAGGTCACAGTGGCCAACCATGTAGAGGGAGTGAGAACACACAACCTACCTCACCTCACTGCTGGAGGTCACAGTGGCCAACCATGTAGAGGGAGTGAGAACACACAACCTACCTCACCTCACTGCTGGAGGTCACAGTGGCCAACCATGTAGAGGGAGTGAGAACACACAACCTACCTGACCTCACTGCTGGAGGTCACAGTGGCCAACCATGTAGAGGGAGTGAGAACACACAACCTACCTCACCTCACTGCTGGAGGTCACAGTGGCCAACCATGTAGAGGGAGTGAGAACACACAACCTACCTCACCTCACTGCTGGAGGTCACATTGGCCAACCATGTAGAGGGGGTGAGAACACACAACCTACCTCACCTCACTGCTGGAGGTCACAGTGGCCAACCATGTAGAGGGAGTGAGAACACACAACCTACCTCACCTCACTGCTGGAGGTCACAGTGGCCAACCATGTAGAGGGAGTGAGAACACACAACCTACCTCACCTCACTGCTGGAGGTCACAGTGGCCAACCATGTAGAGGGAGTGAGAACACACAACCTACCTGACCTCACTGCTGGAGGTCACAGTGGCCAACCATGTAGAGGGAATGAGAACACACAACCTACCTGACCTCACTGCTGGAGGTCACAGTGGCCAACCATGTAGAGGGAGTGAGAACACACAACCTACCTCACCTCACTGCTGGAGGTCACAGTGGCCAACCATGTAGAGGGAGTGAGAACACACAACCTACCTGACCTCACTGCTGGAGGTCACATTGGCCAACCATGTAGAGGGGGTGAGAACACACAACCTACCTCACCTCACTGCTGGAGGTCACAGTGGCCAACCATGTAGAGGGAGTGAGAACACACAACCTACCTGACCTCACTGCTGGAGGTCACAGTGGCCAACCATGTAGAGGGAGTGAGAACACACAACCTACCTGACCTCACTGCTGGAGGTCACAGTGGCCAACCATGTAGAGGGAGTGAGAACACACAACCTACCTGACCTCACTGCTGGAGGTCACAGTGGCCAACCATGTAGAGGGAGTGAGAACACACAACCTACCTCACCTCACTGCTGGAGGTCACAGTGGCCAACCATGTAGAGGGAGTGAGAACACACAACCTACCTGACCTCACTGCTGGAGGTCACAGTGGCCAACCATGTAGAGGGGGTGAGAAAACACACCGACACGTGTCATGAACTGTCTGTCTTTGACAGGAAGCTCCTGTTGCCGTGGCGGTGGAAGTGGAGCCTAACTTCATTGCCGTGGGACCCTACCACGTTGCCGTGGGGATGAACAACCGAGCCTGGTTCTACGCCCTGGGAGACTCTGGTGTGTGCATGTCCGAGTGAGTGCGTGTGTGTTTGTGTGTTTGAGACACTGACTGTCTTTGATTGGGTATCATGCATCCGTGTTAAAAAATTACATTAAAGACAATTACATTAAAGACAATTACATTAAAGACAATTACATTAAAGACAATTACATTAAAGACCGTTACATTAAAGACCGTTACATTAAAGACCGTTACATTAAAGACAGATACATTAAAAGCAATTACATTAAAGACAGATACATTAAAAGCAATTAGATTAAAGACAGATACATTAAAAGCAATTAGATTAAAGACAGTGACATTAAAGACAATTACATTAATTCCAGAAGCAAGAAGAGTGATCAAATGTATTGAAGTTAAGCTATAACAGTTTATGTCCCCCAGTCAATGTGTCTGAATATGTTATGTCTCGTGTCTGCATCACCTGTCCGTCATCTTCATCATGCTGTCTGTTGTTTCCTCTAAAGGTGTTGAGAAGCTGAAGGACATTGAGTATTTGGGCACCATTGCCAGCATGTGTCTGAACTCGGATTACGCAGCGGCTCTGTTCGAGGGGAAAGTCCAGCTCCACATGGTGAGATGCCATCTCTAGTGCATCTCAATGTCTGAAACCGTCGCAGCCTGCCCCCTCTTCCTATAGGGGTCAGGGTTATAGACCTCTACCTCACTGTATAGGGGTCAGGGTTATATACCTCTACCTCACTGTATAGGGGTCAGGGTTATATACCTCTACCTCACTGTATAGGGGTCAGGGTTATATGCCTCTACCTCACTGTATAGGGGTCAGGGTTATATGCCTCTACCTCACTGTATAGGGGTCAGGGTTATAGACCTCTTCCTCGTTGTATAGGGGTCAGGGTTATAGACCTCTTCCTCACTGTATAGGGGTCAGGGTTATAGACCTCTTCCTCATTGTATAGGGGTCAGGGTTATAGACCTCTTCCTCACTGTATAGGGGTCAGGGTTATAGACCTCTACCTCACTGTATAGGGGTCAGGGTTATAGACCTCTTCCTCACTGTATAGGGGTCAGGGTTATAGATCTCTACCTCACTGTATAGGGGTCAGGGTTATATGCCTCTACCTCACTGTATAGGGGTCAGGGTTATAGACCTCTACCTCACTGTATAGGGGTCAGGATTATATGCCTCTACCTCACTGTATAGGGGTCAGGGTTATAGACCTCTACCTCACTGTATAGGGGTCAGGGTTATAGACCTCTTCCTCACTATATAGGGGTCAGGATTATATGCCTCTACCTCACTGTATAGGGGTCAGGGTTATAGACCTCTTCCTCACTATATAGGGGTCAGGATTATATGCCTCTACCTCACTGTATAGGGGTCAGGGTTATAGACCTCTTCCTCACTATATAGGGGTCAGGATTATATGCCTCTACCTCACTGTATAGGGGTCAGGGTTATAGACCTCTACCTCACTGTATAGGGGTCAGGGTTATAGACCTCTTCCTCACTATATAGGGGTCAGGATTATATGCCTCTACCTCACTGTATAGGGGTCAGGGTTATAGACCTCTACCTCACTGTATAGGGGTCAGGGTTATAGACCTCTTCCTCACTATATAGGGGTCAGGATTATATGCCTCTACCTCACTGTATAGGGGTCAGGGTTATAGACCTCTTCCTCACTATATAGGGGTCAGGATTATATGCCTCTACCTCACTGTATAGGGGTCAGGGTTATAGACCTCTACCTCACTGTATAGGGGTCAGGGTTATAGACCTCTTCCTCACTATATAGGGGTCAGGATTATATGCCTCTACCTCACTGTATAGGGGTCAGGGTTATAGACCTCTTCCTCACTATATAGGGGTCAGGATTTTATGCCTCTACCTCACTGTATAGGGGTCAGGGTTATAGACCTCTACCTCACTGTATAGGGGTCAGGATTATATGCCTCTACCTCACTGTATAGGGGTCAGGGTTATAGACCTCTTCCTCACTATATAGGGGTCAGGGTTACTACGCACACAGGGCTAATCCAGAGCGAGGGACGGGTCTGGGTCAGAGGTCATGGACGGCTGTGGACGTACTGCTCTGTGTGATGAATGGAGGGAAAGGTGCTTTTGAATAGTTTAAATCCTTCCTGTCGCGTGTGTGTGTCTGTCTGTGTGTGTGTGTCTGTCTGTGTGTGTCTGTCTGTGTGTGTCTATCTGTGTGTGTCTATCTGTGTGTGTCTATCTGTGTGTGTCTGTCTGTGTGTGTCTGTCTGTGTGTGTCTGTCTGTGTGTGTCTGTCTGTCTGTCTGTGTGTGTCTGTCTGTCTGTCTGTGTGTGTCTGTCTGTCTGTCTGTGTGTGTCTGTGTGTGTGTCTGTCTGTGTGTCTGTGTGTGTCTGTCTGTGTGTCTGTGTGTGTCTGTCTGTCTGTGTGTGTCTGTGTGTGTCCGTCTGTGTGTGTCCGTCTGTGTGTGCAGATTGAAGGGGAGGACCAGCTTGAGCAGAAACAGACTAAATTGTTCCCAGACGGAGACAGTAAAGAACGCATCATCAGCCACGCCCTCACTAACGACTTCCTGTTTTACGGCACAGATGTAAGATACACACACACACACACGCACACATACACACACACATATTACACAAGAAAGGCCGTTCAGTATAGATTAAAGCAGCACATGTACCAATCATCCATCTCCCTCTCTCTCTCTCTCTCTCCCCCCTCCATCTTTCTCTCCCTCTCTCCCTCCCCTCTCTCTCTCTCCATTCTTCAGAGTGGTGTAATAGTGTGTGTTCTGGTAGAAGACTGGCAGGTGGTAAATGAATACCGTCACCTGGTTGGCGTCAGAAAGGTGTGGTGTCATTAAACTCTTCAACAACACAATGCTTATTGTAATGATGATGATTCTTTTTAGAATATTATGCAGTTTTATTATACATTACTATCATTATCATTTCTGAAACTGTGTTTGTGCAATTGTTTCTTTGGTTTCATAAAATATTAAGACAAAAGTAATATATTAAAGGTGTTTCCTGATCCCAGCGGAACACGACTGGTCTTCATCGACGACAAAAGTGACGGCTTCCTGCTGTCGCCTGTGGCTGTGAGGGCACACTAACGAGACACACACACTCTATTAACACACCCACTATGCGCTGTCATATACTGCTCTCTCTGACGTGTGTGTGTGTACCAGGTGAATGACTCCTATGTGGAGATCCCGAGCTTCTCCCCGACCATCACAGGTGTGTTGTGGGAGACCTGGCCGGCAGACAGAGGAGTATTTGTAGCCTTCGACGATGACAAAGCCTACACCTATGCCATGCATAAAAACACCATCTACGGTACGGAGACACACACCATTTCTTGATATTATGTCTCTCTGTTTCCTCCAGGTCTCAGGGTGTGTTTGATGATTGTCTTTGTCTCCAGGTCTCAGGGCAGTGTTTGATGATTGTCTCTGTCTCCAGGTCTCAGGGCAGTGTTTGATGATTGTCTCTGTCTCCAGGTCTCAGGGCAGTGTTTGATGATTGTCTTTGTCTCCAGGTCTCAGGGTGTGTTTGATGATTGTCTTTGTATCCAGGTCTCAGGGCAGTGTTTGATGATTGTCTTTGTCTCCAGGTCTCAGGGTGTGTTTGATGATTGTCTTTGTATCCAGGTCTCAGGGTGTGTTTGATGATTGTCTTTGTATCCAGGTCTCAGGGTGTGTTTGATGATTGTCTTTGTATCCAGGTCTCAGGGTAGTGTTTGATGATTGTCTCTGTCTCCTCCAGGTCTCAGGGTGTGTTTGATGATTGTCTCTGTCTCCTCCAGGTCTCAGGGTGTGTTTGATGATTGTCTCTGTCTCCAGGTCTCAGGGTAGTGTTTGATGATTGTCTTTGTCTCCAGGTCTCAGGGTGTGTTTGATGATTGTCTTTGTCTCCAGGTCTCAGGGCAGTGTTTGATGATTGTCTTTGTATCCAGGTCTCAGGGTGTGTTTGATGATTGTCTCTGTCTCCTCCAGGTCCTCGGGTGGAATTTGTAGGCAGCACTAAGCTCCCGTTCTCCCACAAGCCCCTACTGCTGTACAACGGCGAGCTGACCTGTCAGACGCAGAGCGGGATGACCAGCAGCGTTGCCCTGAGCACACACACCTTCCTCACACACGCACACACCCCCAGCCCGCCCCCACACCCCCCCGAGGAACTCAGCAAGCAACTCACACAGGCACTCATGCTGAAGAGGTGAGGCCACAAGCCAGCACTGTGACGTGTGTGTGTGTTTGCATTAATTTCAGCGTGTCTTTATTTACTAATGTGTGTGTGTGTGTGTGTGTGTGTGTGAGGTTCCCGGAGGCGTGGGAGCTGTGTAAGGCGCTGGGCACGGTTGAGGGCTGGACTGAGATGGGTCGGTCCTGTCTGGTTCACATCGAGGTGGACCTGGCCATCAGAGTGTTCCGGATGAGTGGCAACGTTGGCATGGTGATGTCCCTGCAGGCCATCAAGGTCAGAGGGCACACACACACACACACACACACACACTGAATGAGATACCCACCCTCTCAGAAACCCTCTCAGTCAAATAATTTTCTCTCCCTCCTCTCTCTGTACCTCCATCTCTCTCTCTCTCTCTGTACCTCCATCTCTTCCTCCTCTCTCTCTCTGTACCTCCATCTCTTCCTCCTCTCTCTCTCTGTACCTCCATCTCTTCCTCCTCTCTCTCTCTGTACCTCCATCTCTCTCTCTCTCTGTACCTCCATCTCTCTCTCTCTCTGTACCTCCATCTCTCTCTCTCTCTGTACCTCCATCTCTTCCTTCTCTCTCTCTGTACCTCCATCTC
Source organism: Esox lucius (assembly GCF_011004845.1). Lineage (NCBI taxonomy): Eukaryota > Metazoa > Chordata > Actinopteri > Esociformes > Esocidae > Esox > Esox lucius. The sequence goes on from NC_047593.1 coordinate 20,964,363, forward strand.
TCTCTCTCTCTGTACCTCCATCTCTTCCTCCTCTCTCTCTGTACCTCCATCTCTCTCTCTCTCTCTGTACCTCCATCTCTCCCTCTCTCTCTGTACCTCCATCTCTCTCTGACAGGGGACAGAGGACATCAGTCTGTTAGCAGGACATCTGGCCATGTTCCTTAATGACTACAACCTGGCCCAGGACCTCTACCTGCAGTCTTCGTGTCCCAGTGCCGCGCTGGAGGTTAGCAAGCAGGTTTATTTATGTAGCACAATTCATCCAGAGAAACTATTCAATGTGCTTTACAAAGAAAGAGAAAAAATATAAAAATGCAATAACATAAAAACCAATACTCAAATGAAAACATCAAAACAACCTCATCATAATAAAACATAGAATAAGAAAATATAAATAGAATTAAAACGGTCATAGGCACGTGAGAAGAGTGTTCCCACGGTTTGTTTGAGTTGTCTGTTTGCATCAAGCGTCTTTCAGTGCAAGTGATTAAGTTGCTAGTGTGGGTGTGTGTTGGACCCGGCAACAGGACCTACAGCACTGGGACAGTGCTCTAATATGTGTGTTGGACCCGGCAACAGGACCTACAGCACTGGGACAGTGCTCTAATATGTGTGTTGGACCCGGCAACAGGACCTACAGCACTGGGACAGTGCTCTAATATGTGTGTTGGACCCAGCAACAGGACCTACAGCACTGGGACAGTGCTCTAATATGTGTGTTGGACCCGGCAACAGGACCTACAGCACTGGGACAGTGCTCTAATATGTGTGTTGGACCCGGCAACAGGACCTACAGCACTGGGACAGTGCTCTAATATGTGTGTTGGACCCGGCAACAGGACCTACAGCACTGGGACAGTGCTCTAATATGTGTGTTGGACCCAGCAGGACCTACAGCACTGGGACAGTGCTCTAATATGTGTGTTGGACCCAGCAGGACCTACAGCACTGGGACAGTGCTCTAATATGTGTGTTGGACCCAGCAGGACCTACAGCACTGGGACAGTGCTCTAATATGTGTGTTGGACCCAGCAACAGGACCTACAGCACTGGGACAGTGCTCTAATATGTGTGTTGGACCCAGCAACAGGACCTACAGCACTGGGACAGTGCTCTAATATGTGTGTTGGACCCGGCAACAGGACCTACAGCACTGGGACAGTGCTCTAATATGTGTGTTGGACCCGGCAACAGGACCTACAGCACTGGGACAGTGCTCTATTATGTGTGTTGGACCCGGCAACAGGACCTACAGCACTGGGACAGTGCTCTAATATGTGTGTTGGACCCGGCAACAGGACCTACAGCACTGGGACAGTGCTCTAATATGTGTGTTGGACCCAGCAGGACCTACAGCACTGGGACAGTGCTCTAATATGTGTGTTGGACCCGGCAACAGGACCTACAGCACTGGGACAGTGCTCTAATATTTGTGTTGGACCCGGCAACAGGACCTACAGCACTGGGACAGTGCTCTAATATGTGTGTTGGACCCAGCAACAGGACCTACAGCACTGGGACAGTGCTCTAATATGTGTGTTGGACCCGGCAACAGGACCTACAGCACTGGGACAGTGCTCTAATATGTGTGTTGGACCCGGCAACAGGACCTACAGCACTGGGACAGTGCTCTAATATGTGTGTTGGACCCGGCAACAGGACCTACAGCACTGGGACAGTGCTCTAATATGTGTGTTGGACCCGGCAACAGGACCTACAGCACTGGGACAGTGCTCTAATATGTGTGTTGGACCCGGCAGCAGGACCTACAGCACTGGGACAGTGCTCTAATATGTGTGTTGGACCCAGCAGGACCTACAGCACTGGGACAGTGCTCTAATATGTGTGTTGGACCCAGCAGGACCTACAGCACTGGGACAGTGCTCTAATATGTGTGTTGGACCCGGCAACAGGACCTACAGCACTGGGACAGTGCTCTAATATGTGTGTTGGACCCAGCAGGACCTACAGCACTGGGACAGTGCTCTAATATGTGTGTTGGACCCAGCAACAGGACCTACAGCACTGGGACAGTGCTCTAATATGTGTGTTGGACCCGACAACAGGACCTACAGCACTGGGACAGTGCTCTAATATGTGTGTTGGACCCGGCAACAGGACCTACAGCACTGGGACAGTGCTCTAATATGTGTGTTGGACCCAGCAGGACCTACAGCACTGGTACAGTGCTCTAATATGTGTGTTGTGTTGTGTTAGATGAGAAGAGATCTTCAACACTGGGACAGTGCTTTGATGTTGGCTAAAAGTTTGGCGGAGGATCAAATACCGTTCATATCTAAGGAGTATGCCGTTCAGCTGGAGTTCATGTGAGTACACACCCTAATACACATGCTATTCAAACAAATGAAATGAACACCCACATAATGGTTTCAGTTTCTGATTTACCCCAATGTCTCTGTCTCTCTCTCTCTGTCTCTCTCTCTCTCTCTCTCTCTGTCTCTCTCTCTCTGTTTCTCTCTCTCTGTCTCTCTCTCTCTGTCTCTGTCTCTCTCTCTCTATCTCTCTGTCTCTCTCGGTCTCTATCGCTCTCTCTGTCTCTCTCTGTCTCTCTCTCTCTCTCTGTCTCTCTCTCTGTCTCTCTCTCTGTGTCTCTCTCTGTGTCTCTCTCTCTGTGTCTCTCTGTCTCTCTCTCTCTCTCTCTGTCTCTCTTTCTCTCTGTAGTGGAGACTATGTCAATGCCCTGGCTCACTTTGAGAAAGGCCTGACCCATAACAACAAGGCAAGTCTATGTGTTGTATGTTTCTTAATGCGGATGTGTGTGAGAGTGTTTATTTATGTGGGTGGGGTGTGTTAATCATTTGGATCTGTGTGTGAGAGTGTTTATTTATGTGGGTGTGGGATGGTTAATCCCTCAATAGGAACTCTTTATGTAAGTACGGAGACAAAATTCCCTTGGCACAATTAACAGTTTATTTGCAAATAGAGAGTCGTGTCAAAAGCTTACAGAATAACCCTCTGAGGAATCTCTGAGGTAAATACATGAACAGTCAGTATTTATTACAGTTAAAAGGGGTGTGGTCAGATGCTGCCCAGCTGTCAACAATACATAGATGGATGTGTGGATGTGTGAGTGTTTACTAATGTGGATGTGTGTAGTTCAAGGAGCATGATGAAGCTTGTCAGGGGGGTGTGGCCAGGATGTCAATAAGGATGGGTGACATCAGAAGGGGCGCGGCCCAGGCCATCGCTCATCCCAGCAGAATCCTGAAGAAGGACTGCGGAGCCATACTGGAGAACATGAAGGTATAGATCTATCATTGACTACCTCCATACTGGAGAACATGAAGGTATAGATCTATCATTGACTACCTCCATACTGGAGAACATGAAGGTATAGATCTATCATTGACTACCTCCATACTGGAGTTAATAATAATATAGATCCAGTCTGATAATGACTAGACATCCTAAACATAATAATAATATAGAACCAGTCTGATAATGACTAGGTATCCTAAACATAATAATATAGATTCAGTCGGATAATGACTAGGCATCCTAAACATAAAAATATAGAACCAGTCTGATAATGACTAGGCATCCTAAACATAATAATATAGAACCAGTCTGATAATGACTAGGCATCCTAAACATAATAATAATATAGAACCAGTCTGATAATGACTAGGCATCCTAAACATAATAATAATATAGAACCAGTCTGATAATGACTAGGCATCCTAAACATAATAATAATATAGAACCAGTCTGATAATGACTAGGCATCCTAAACATAATAATATAGAACCAGTCTGATAATGACTAGGCATCCTAAACATAATAATAATATAGAACCAGTCTGATAATGACTAGGCATCCTAAACATAATAATATAGAACCAGTCTGATAATGACTAGGCATCCTAAACATAATAATAATATAGAACCAGTCTGATAACCAGGCATCCTAAACATAATAATATAGAACCAGTCTGATAATGACTAGGCATCCTAAACATAATAATAATATAGAACCAGTCTGATAACCAGGCATCCTAAACATAATAATATAGAACCAGTCTGATAATGACTAGACATCCCTCTCTCATCCCTCTCTCATCCCTCTCTCATCTCTATTATTTCTACAGCAGTTCTCAGAAGCGGCCCAGTTATATGAGAAGGGACAGTATTATGACAAGGCAGCATCAGTCTACATACGCTGCAAGAACTGGTAGGACACAGACACACACATCTCTGTTCTACCCAGGGGAACCTCCTGCTGTGCTCCTGTTGTGTTCCTGCTGTACTCTGATGTGTTCCCTCCTGTCAGGTCCAAAGTAGGAGAGCTGCTTCCTCAGGTGTCGTCTCCTAAGATCCACCTGCAGTACGCCAAGGCCAAAGAGGTGGATGGGAAGTAGGTTCCTGCTCCATCCTTCTGTTTTCCTTGTGTCTTTATGTCTGTCTGGGTGTGTCCTGCCTGCCTGTCTGTCTGGGTGTGTCCTGCCTGTCTGTCTGGGTGTGTCCTGCCTGTCTGTCTGGGTGGGTGTGTCCTGCCTGTTTGTCTGGGTGGGTGTGTCTGCCTGTCTATCTGGGTGTGTCCTGCCTGTCTGTCTGGGTGGGTGTGTCTGCCTGTCTGTCTGGGTGGGTGTGTCTGTCTCTGGATTGGTGTATGAGTCTGTTTGGGTGGGGGGGTCTGGCTGTCTGTCCGGGTGGGGGGGTCTGGCTGTCTGTCCGGGTGGGGGGGTCTGGCTGTCTGTCCGGGTGGGGGGGTCTGGCTGTCTGATCCCAGGTTTAAGGTGTTTCTGTGTGGGACTGACTGTGTGGGTCAGGTTTCAGGAGGCGGTCCAGGCCTATGAGAGTGCCAAGGACTGGGACAACGTAATCCGGGTCCTGTTGGAACACCTCAACAACCCAGAGGACGCTGTCCGCGTCGTCAGGGAGACGCACAGCATTGACGGGGCCAAGATGGTTGCCAGGTGGGTGTCTGGCCCACACTTTCCCCTTCAGAACCATTGGTCTGGCCCACACTCTCCCCTTCAGAACCATTGGTCTGGCCCACACCCTTGCCTTCAGAACCATTGGTCTGGCCCACACTCTCCCCTTCAGAACCATTGGTCTGGCCCACACTCTCCCCTTCAGAACCATTGGTCTGGCCCACACTCTCCCCTTCAGAACCATTGGTCTGGCCCACACCCTTGCCTTCAGAACCATTGGTCTGGCCCACACTCTCCCCTTCAGAACCATTGGTCTGGCCCACACCCTCGCCTTCAGAACCATTAGTCTGGCCCAGTGGTCTCTTTTCTGTAGTCTTGAAACCGAACATCCTCCTACACATCCCATTTAGACTGGAATTGTTGAATATGTTTTGTTCAAGTCACACTGAAGTCTGTGTGTGTGTGTGTGTGTGTGTCAGGTTCTTCCTGTGTCTCTGTGACTACGGTTCAGCCATCCAGTTCCTGGTGTTGTCTCACTGTAATGACGAAGCGTTCCAGCTGGCCCAGCAACACAGACAGATGGACATCTATGCTGACATCATTGGTCTGTCTGTCTGCTCGCCTGTCTTCATGTCGGTCTGTCTGCTCGCCTGTCTTCATGTCGGTCTGTCTGTCTGCTCGCCTGTCTTCATGTCGGTCTGTCTGTCTGCTCGCCTGTCTTCATGTCGGTCGGTCTGTCTGCTCGCCTGTCTTCATGTCGGTCGGTCTGTCTGCTCGCCTGTCTTCATGTCGGTCGGTCTGTCTGCTCGCCTGTCTTCATGTCGGTCGGTCTGTCTGCTCGCCTGTCTTCATGTCGGTCGGTCTGTCTGCTCGCCTGTCTTCATGTCGGTCTGTCTGTCTGCTCGCCTGTCTTCATGTCGGTCTGTCTGTCTGCTAGCCTTTCTTCATGTCGGTCTGTCTGTCTGCTCGCCTGTCTGTCTGTCATTGTGATACATATTTACTTGGCATGTTGAGTTACACAATCTAAGAAGTGTATTTACTCTGCGTGTGCGTGTAGGGTTGGAGGCCACCAAAGAGGACTTCCAGAGCATAGCGCTCTACTTCGAGGGGGAGAAGAAGCATCTGCAGGCCGGGAGGTTCTTCCAGAAGAGTGGGCAGTTCAGCAGAGTAGGAACCCCCCCCCCTCTCCTTCAACACTCCCTACTTCTATAAAATCACTGACTCACCCCCCCTCCCCCTCTCTCTCCCTTCAACACTCCCTACTTCTATAAAATCACTCACCCCCTCCCCCCTCTCTCCCCCACCCCTCCCTCTCTCCCCCTTTCCTCTCTCTCCACCTCTCAGGCTCTGAAGCACTTCCTGAAGTGTCCCAACACTGATGACAACCTGGCCATTGAAATGGCTATAGAAACGGTGAGGTGTGTGTGTGTGTGTGTGTTTGTGTGTGTGTGTGTGTGTGTGTGTCCATGCAAATAGGTTTACAGTGAGAATTATTATTTATGGATCCCCTGCTGATTTTGTACGTTTGCCCACTGACAAAGAAACGATCAGTATAATTTGAATGGTAGGTGAGAGACAGAATAACAACAAAAATATCCATAAAAACACATGTAAAAAAATTTATGAATTGATTTGATATTAGTATTCGACCCCTCTGCAAAACATGACTTAGCACTTGGTGGCAAAACCCTTGCTGGGCATCACAGAGGTCAGACGTTTCTTGTAGTTGGCCACCAGGTTTGCACACATCTCAGGAGGGATTTTGTCCCACTCCTCTTTGCAGATCTTCAAGTTATTAAGGTTTTGAGGCTGACGTTTGGCAACTCCAACCTTCAGCTCCCTCCACAGATTTTCTATGTGATTAAGGTCTGGAGACTGGCTAGGCCTTAATGTGCTTCTTCTTGAGCCTCTCCTTTTTTGTCTTGGCCGTGTGTTTTGGGTCATTGTCATGCTGGAATCCATGACCTATTTTCAATGCCCTGGCTGAGGGAAGGAGGTTCTCACCCACGATTTGACAGTACATGGAGCCCCAGACCGAGGGAGATTGACAGTTCTTTTTGTGTTTCTTCCATTAGCAAATAATCACACCAACTGTTGTCACCTTCTCACCAAGCTGCTTGGCGCTGGTCTTGTAGCCCATTCCAGCCTTGTGTAGGTCTACAATCTTGTCCCTGACATCCTTGGACAGCTCTTTGGACTTGGCCATGGTGGAGAGTTTGGGATCTGATTGATTGCTTCTGTGTACAGGTGTCTTTTATACAGGTAAGAAGCAGAGATTAAGAGGACTCCCTTTAAGAGTGTGCGCCTAATCTCAGCTCGTTACCTGGATAAAAGACACCTGGGAGACAGAAATCTTTCTGATTGAGAGGGGATCAAATACTTATTTCACTCATTAAAAAGCAAATACATTTATAAAACTTTTCACATGTGTTTTTCTGGATTTTCTTTTTGTTATTCTCTCTCCCTTTTCAAATAAACCTACCATTACAATTCTAGACTGATAATTTCTTTGTCAGTGGGCAAATTTACAAAATAAGCAAGGGATCAAATAATTTTTTCCCTCACTGTATGTGTGTGTTTCTGTTCATAAACGTGTGTGTGTGTGTGCGTGCGTGCCTGCGTTCCAGGTGGGTCAGGCGAAGGAAGAGTCTTTGACCAATCAGCTGATTGATTACCTGATGGGTGAGAGTGATGGCATGCCCAAGGTAATCAATATTACATTACCTCATCTGTTTACCTCTGTGTATTTGTCGGTCATTAAGTGCGTGCGTGCGTGCTTGTGTGCGTGAGTGTGTCTGCGCGTGTATGTGTGTGTGTTAGACTTTCATTTTGAGCGATAGAGGCTAAATGGAGATGCAATGGAAGATGGGGATTGTCTTATAATATTTATTATTGAATGTACAGCTTCCCAGTGTCGTGGTGTCGCCACCTGCCGCCCAATCAGTGTGTTTGTTTTCCATTTAATCTGATTGGCTGCCTCAGCCAGGGAGCCAATCGTTGAGCAGAGCTCTGTTGTCTTCCTGTCCAGGATGCCAAGTACCTGTTCCGCCTGTACATGGCCCTGAAGCAGTACAGAGAGGCAGCGCGGACCGCCATTATCATCGCCCGAGAGGAGCAGTCTGCTGGTACAGACACACACGCGCACAACCTGTGTGTTTGTCAAGCTTTTATTGTATATGCATACTATACAAGCATAGTAACTCATGGAAGCTCATTTAGGCTTGGGATTAGGGTTAGAATTAGTTATGGATTCAGTTTCAATTCAGGGTCAAGGTGACTGTTGGGAATTGAATTGGAGTACATTTGTGTCCTCACAACTGCAGTTTGTTTTCTAGGTAACTACCGTAATGCCCATGATGTGCTGTTCAGTATGTACACGGAGCTGCAGACCCAGAAGATCAGGATCCCTGCTGAGATGAACACCAACCTCATGATCCTACACTCCTATATCCTAGTCAAGGTAGGACTACGATGTTAAACTTGGTAAAGGTGTGGGTGAAATTCAACACTACTGTTGTTTGCTCCTTGGGGTTTAAGGCCGGGTGTTTTGTAAAAGCACTTTGTGACAACTGCTGATGTAAAAAGGGCTTTATAAATACATTTGATTAATTGAGTCATTACACTAGGAAAGGGTTTAGTAACTGAAGTTGCATAGATCTGTGGGGTTTAGTCACTGATGTTGGTGTGTCAGGTGTCAGGTTTAGTCACTGAGGTTGCATAGATCTGTGGGGTTTAGTCACTGATGTTGGTGTGTCAGGTGTCAGGTTTAGTCACTGAGGTTGCATAGATCTGTGGGGTTTAGTCACTGATGTTGGTGTGTCAGGTGTCAGGTTTAGTCACTGAGGTTGCATAGATCTGTGGGGTTTAGTCACTGAGGTTGGGTAGATGTGTGAGGTTTAGTCGCTGAGGTTGGGTAGATCTGTGGGGTTTAGTCACTGAGGTTGGGTAGATCTGTGGGGTTTAGTCACTGAGGTTGGGTAGGGACGTGAGGTTTGGTCACTGAGGTTGGGTAGGGACGTGAGGTTTAGTCACTGAGGTTGGGTAGGGACGTGAGGTTTAGTCACTGAGGTTGGGTAGAGACGTGGGGCTTAGTCACTGAGGTTGGGTAGGGACGTGAGGTTTAGTCACTGAGGTTGGGTAGGGACGTGAGGTTTAGTCACTGAGGTTGGGTAGAGACGTGGGGCTTAGTCACTACCTAACCCTTTCTAAGCTCAGTGATCAAACCCTAACTAAGTGCAATGATTAAATCCAAGCCCCTTGCCCAGTGCAATGACATAGCCCCACACACCTACCCAACCTCAGTGACTAAACCCTCCCCAAGTGTAATGACATCCAGGTTTGAGTCGACAAGGGATTACTACCTACAGACCCAGATGTCTTGGTTTCAGATACACGTTAAGAGAGGTGATCACTTGAAAGGTGCTCGTATGCTCATCAGAGTTTCCAACAACATCAGCAAATTCCCCTCACGTAAGTAACACACGCACTCCCACGCAAACTAGTCATTTATTTCTCCCACAATTGTAACCCTTAAATGACGTGTCTGTGTGTGTGTGTGTGTGTGTGTGTAGACATCGTGCCCATCCTAACATCTGCAGTAATTGAGTGCCATCGTGCTGGTTTGAAGAACTCGTCATTCAGCTTCGCCGCCATGCTTATGAGACCAGAGTACCGCAACAAGATTGATCCCAAATACCGGAAAAAGATAGAGGCTATGGTCCGGTAGGAAACATGTTCACCAGATACAGGGAACCGAGACCTAACCCTGCCCCCCAGACCTAACCCTGCCCCCGGGGCCACACCCCAACCCAGAAATGTTTGTTTGATCCAGTGTGAACTTCCCCACAGAAACACCTCTCTCTCAGTTAATTAATTGTTGTTCGATGACCTTTCAAATGATATTAATTACATTGTCAAAGTATGTGTAAACACTTTGGGTTTGGTCACTGAACTGGAATGTACTTTGGGTTTGGTCACTGAACTGGAATGTACTTTGGTTTGGTCACTGAACTGGAATGTACTTTGGTTTGGTCACTGAACTGGAATGTACTTTGGTTTGGTCACTGAACTGGAATGAACTTTGGTTTGGTCACTGAACTGGAATGTACTGTGTGTGTGTGTGTGTGTATTTAACAGCAGTCAGAACTCTCACCTCGTTCTACCATGTGACCTGTGTGGGGTCCTGGGTGGGGTCCTGGGTGGGGTCCTGGGTGGGGTCCTGGGTGGGGTCCTGTGTGGGGTCCTGGGTGGGGTCCTGTGTGGGGTCCTGTGTGGGGTCCTGTGAAGGGTCCTGGGTGGGGTCCTGTGTGGGGTCCTGGGTGGGGTCCTGTGTGGGGTCCTGGGTGGGGTCCTGTGTGGGGTCCTGTGTGGGGTCCTGGGTGGGGTCCTGTGTGGGGTCCTGTGTGGGGTCCTGGATGTGCTGACGGTGTTCTGCTCCTCCTGTAGCCGTCCTGACACCAGTGAAGTGGAGGAGGACACGACTCCCTGTCCGTACTGTGGTTTTCAGCTGCCCCAGTGTGAACTCCTCTGTCCCGGCTGCAAAAACACTCTGCCCTACTGCATCGCCACGGTAACACTCCTCACCACAGTATTACATCAACTAGGAAGTGTTGCCAGGATGAGTTAATCAAACGTGTCGTCTCCTCGTGTCCAGGGCCAACACATGGTGAAGGAGGACTGGTCGATTTGCCCTCACTGTGAATTCCCTGCTCTCTACTCTCAGCTCATCCAGTGGGTGATGCACTACACACAGCCCTCATACCCCCTAACCTCTAACCTTTAACCCTTTCCCTGTTCTCACTTAGCGAGAAAGCTCTCTTAAACTTGGGGGAAAGGTTGGGGTTCGGATTAGCTTTTGGTGTTATAGTTAGGTTACTGGGAAAATATCATTTTAAAATTGAGTCCCTAAAAGGTCCACACAAGTATAATAATGTGCAAGTGCGTGCGTGTATGTGTGTGCACGTGCAGGCTTTTGGAGACGGAGAGTGTGTGTCCCATGTGTTCTGAGACTGTCATTGTGGACCAGGTGAAGAAGATCTCTGACTGTTCTCACTACCTGCAACCTGATGTCCTGGAGCACTGAAACAGGTTAACACAGACACACACACACAGACGGACACACACTTTAGCACCAATACATTTATTTTGTAAAAAAATGTTTTACAGGCTGACAAACACCCTCTGTGTTTTTGTGTGTTTCCCACTCACAAAGATGGTTTACTTTCTATATTTGATCATTCTGGTTCAAAATAGTAATACACACACACACAAAGATAGTTTACATGCATACATACGACAAACAGACCTACATGATATAAACAGCCAGATGGCATAAAGCTGCACATCAGTGTTGAACTGTAGTAACGGTTTAGATGGCAGACTGTGATGTTCTCTGCTCCTCAGAGCTGCTGTGCCCTGGTGGTGCCGAGGGGAACTACAGCACCAAATAAGGGACAGTGTAACCTGGCAACCTGGGACAGTCCTCGTCTTTCTGTTTACTGTTGTTTAAATGGGTCAACATGGAGGGACGACTGAAAACTGTCGACATTACCATGAAACTGTTTTACCTATATTTGCTGATGTACTGTACATATCAGCAGTGACTCTTGTTTTCTGTTCCTTCATATCGACAATGTTTAAAATATCACCATGTTCAACACATCACATTACTGGTGTTATTTATTGCCTCTCCTCAACTTTGCAACCAATGATGACAATAAACACATTTATTGGATTAAATAATAATAATATAAAGTGCCTTAATATTATCAATGTAAGAAAGGAAAGCACATGTAAATGAACATCTGGTCTATTTAGCTAGTTTTGTCAGAGATGTAGTTAATACAGTCTAGGGTCTCCCAGGATCAGATTAGGTCCGGTCACTTGGTCTCCCAGGTTTAGATTAGGTGCTCCACCCACTAAACCAAGCACCATACCCCACCCACTAAACCAAGCACCATACCCCACCCACTAAACCAAGCACTGTGCTCCACCCACTAAACCAAGCACCATACCCCACCCACTATACCAAGCACTGTGCTCCACCCACTATACCAAGCACATTACTCCACCCACTAAACCAAGCACCATGTTCCACCCACTATACCAAGCACCATACTCCACCCAATAAACCAATCACCGTGCTTCACCTACTATACCAAGAATAGTACTCCACCCACTAAACCAAGCACCTTGTCTTACTTATCAAATCAAGTTTATTTTCATACTTCAATTCCAGTCATTCACAAACATAATAATGATGGGGGGGTCAAACATGTCCTACTCAATACCTTCAACTTTTGGAAAATGCTAAATGAAAAACAAACCCTAAGAAAAGGTCATCCTGGAAAACCAAATCCTTGTTCCTTGTTTTTTGGTTGCCCTTCTCACTCATTCCATACCCAGATCACTCACTTTCAGTGTAAAGTTAAATACAGGCTTCTTATGAGGCATTCTTCACCCACTGTATTCACCTAAAGAAAGTATTATCTTGCTAATCAACTACTGTGGTAACATACAATACTGAACCAAAGTTTTAGGTCACCTAACAAAAATGTTCAAAACCATTTGTCTGGAAAGTGTTTATTTGCAATTAAACACAATTATATAACAATACTACTGTGTATAACTTGCCCTTTGGTAGTTCTTGTCTCATTCTGGTCATTCCTAAAATCCACTATTCCTTTGGCTGTCAGTAATTTCAGTTCTTTGCAGCCAATTACCAAATTAAAAATAAATCCACAAATTCACCGCACCTCCTAAACAAGAACAAAGAAACTCAGTCCAGAAGAGAAAAGGTATTAGCCCTTCCACATAGTGGTAATCAAATCTAATAACTGGTCCCAGGTCACACTAGACGTACATATATTGTGTGTGAATAAAAGCCACTTTTTGTGGGGCCCACAGGAGACATTCTGTCAATTCAGACCAGACGGGATAGCTTTCATTGCCCTCACACATCGAGGAGCCTTGGGCATCCACCAAGCCTTGTTTCAGAGATGCTCTGACCCAGTCGTCAGGCCCTGACTATTTGACCCTTGTCAAAGTCACTTCTGCCCATTTCTCCTGTATCCAACACATTGACTACAAGAACTGATTGTTCACTTATTATCTAATCCACCCAGACCTTGACATGTGCCCTTGTTAGGAGATGATCAATGTTATTCACTTCACCTGTGAGTGGTCATCATGTTTTGGCTCATTATTGTAAACATTAGTCTCTCACAATGGATTTAGAAGGAAAATGATCTCTCTGCATCCAGCAAATGATGTCTCACGATTAACATCCTGCATTTCAGAAATTGCACTGATTGGCCAGATTGTGGTGCTGTACAGCCAGTCACTGGAAACACCAACAAGGTCACAGCATTTACAACATTTGTCCGCAGTGACACTGACTGCGTGGCAGACAATAAAATGAAATTATACAAGTCTAACCACCTGAACACAGGAAACAGCCAATGGTTATTATGCCACATTCTTAAGTCACACACACATTTGCACAGCTCCAATCTGAAATGTACTATGTAGAAAAATGCACTGCAGAACTTTCAATTCAAATTTACAAACAACACAACCATTATATAAATTACACCTATATCATATATCAACTACTATAATCTATTGGACAGCATCTCATTTAATAAATTAATTCCCTGAGATTTGGATGATTGCATTTCAGATGTATTTGTGAAGTTCTCTAGTTGGAGGGGTTCTGCTGTTCGCTGGCTAAACAGGATACACGTGTGTTAAAGGAAAGTCAACACTATTCTGAGTAAACACATCCTGGGTTTCATGATACCTGATGCTTGTTCTGTGTCTTCTGGAGGTGGTGTGGTTGGCACAATGTTTTCCTTTGTCAGTTGTAGGTTTGGCACAGAATCAGGCTTTGGCTGTTTCTGTGTGGGTTTGAGCATGTGGTTGGGCTTCTTTAATAGGGACATTGGTTGCTTACTGTCACATATTCACAAGTCTTGCCCAATGCATATTTACCAACATGGCTCCAGGGAATTTTATGTAAGAGAGTGAAGTGAGCCAATACATAATACACATTGATGCTCATGCTCTGTGGTGTAATATTCTGGGGTTTCTCGTTCTCATTACCTTTACCATCACCATTCCACAAAGCCCTGAGGATGTGTTAATGTCCATAGTGAATAAAAGTGAATCTGACCACATTTTATATCACGTCACAGGTAGTTTTCCCCATCACCTATATTCAACAAGTACAGTTACACTTAGACATTTATTTTTGGATAGCTGTTTCTAGTGGCAACCATGCCAAACAGATTCTACTTGTCATAATTGCTCTTCAGGTGAGATTAATGGAACCAACTACAGAACAAGGTGGGCCACTTCCCATCAAAAGTGGGCATTGTCCAGTAATGACGTTTCTGTCACTAAAGACTGAGGTTCTTTTTTCTAACCAACAGCAGAACAGGTTTAGCTGGGTTTTGAGTCATCTGTCGTCGTGGGCAACCTCTGTAATGATGTACTTTGGTGTGGCTGGTTACACCTTGACTGCTGGTCTCTAACATATCGGGAGCAACCGTCACAGAGTTATCAGCTAGGAGCCTGGCAGGTCATGGATATCTGTGGCAGACTGGGAGACCGGCAGGTCATGATATCTGTGGCAGACCGGGAGACCGGCAGGTCATGATATCTGTGGCAGACTGGGAGACCAGCAGGTCATGATATCTGTGGCAGACCGGGAGACCGGCAGGTCATGATATCTGTGGCAGACCGGGAGACCGGCAGGTCATGGATATCTGTGGCAGACTGGGAGACCGGCAGGTCATGGATATCTGTGGCAGACTGGGAGACCAGCAGGTCATGATATCTGTGGCAGACTGGGAGACCGGCAGGTCATGGATATCTGTGGCAGACTGGGAGACCAGCAGGTCATGATATCTGTGGCAGACCGGGAGACCGGCAGGTCATGATATCTGTGGCAGACCGGGAGACCGGCAGGTCATGGATATCTGTGGCAGACTGGGAGACCGGCAGGTCATGGATATCTGTGGCAGACCGGGAGACCGGCAGGTCATGGATATCTGTGGCAGACTGGGAGACCGGCAGGTCATGGATATCTGTGGCAGACTGGGAGACCGGCAGGTCATGGATATCTGTGGCAGACTGGGAAATCGGCAGGACAGGGTTGTCTGTTGAAGGTCAAAGGTCAATTTTGAAGTTTGTAAGCTTTCAGAGTATAAGATGCTTTACTGACACAGACCGGAGCTGACCATACACCAAACAATCATCTATAAACACTCGATTTTAACATTCCCCTGTCTGATACGCATGTAAATACTGTATTTAATTTAATCATCCTTACTCCCCTAACTGATATGGAGCCAAACACACTCTTTCCTGCATCAATTTCTATCCAATGTCCCGTCAGAACCACCTGGCCAGGGGCTGTAGAACGACGAGGCACACCTGCCTCTAATCATTACCTGGCAGGGGGAGGATAGAAGGAATGAAGGTAAAGCAGAAGGGACGAGGGTAACGCAGAAGGGACGAGGGTAACGCAGAAGGGACGAGGGTAACGCAGAAGGGACGAGGGTAAAGCAGAAGGGACGAGGGTAAAGCAGAAGGGACGAGGGCAAAGCAGAAGGGAGCAGAATAACCCAGAAGGGAAGAGGGTAAAGCAGATGGGACGAGGGTAAAGCAGAAGGGACAAGTGTAACGCCTCATGGCTAGAACTGCCCCAGCGAGGCTGCTAGATGATGCCGCCTCTTCTACACCTTCCCAATGTTTAGGGTTTTCTGCAATGTTTGTTAGTAAAAGGCCCTCCAGGGCCCTGAACGCTGGTACTGTTTCCATTTCCCATGTCTCTCCCCTCCACAATGTAAATTACTGTCTCATCTGATCCTTAACCAACGCAAATGCCTCACTAGCCACCATGTTTATCGTTATTCAGCTTGCTATCTTTATTAGTACTGGGTGTTTCATATTTATTTTATTTCACTTTATTTACATTATTATTTCTATTGCTTCAGCGCTGTAACATACAACCCTACAGCTCCAGGAGTTTTGGGGGCCCGTGGGTCTGTCAATTCAATCAAGGTGGGGAGTCCAGGAGATTTGGGGGCCTGTGGGTCTGTCAATTTAATCAAGTTGGGAAGGTCCAGGAGGTTTGGGGCCCATGGGTCTGGCAATTCAACCCAGCCCAGAGTGTTTTAGTGGCCGACATTAACGCAGCTCAGATGGTGTGACTGAGACGTCAGGCGATGGGCACTTTGTTTCAACGATGACCTCATGATTTCAACTGCACAGGATGGCATGAAACAACACCAAACCGTTTGCAGGGTTTCTAAATCAACTGTCCGTTTGTAAGAAGGCTGTTAGGATACACTATGACAAAGAGACCAAAACTACACATTTGGGTTAAAACCCTCTTTATTTTGAAGTATGGTAATGGGAGCATCTTGTTATGGTAAACCTTTCCACGGCAGCAGCTGGACAGTTTGTCAGCATCCAAAGAAATATGAAAGGAGCAAAACCCATGAGAGAGGAACAGTCCTGACTCAATGTCATCTGATGCCATACCATACCATACCATCTTCTTCCGCTTATCCGGGGCCGGGTCGCGGGGGCAGCAGTCTAAGCAGGGATGCCCAGACTTCCCTCTCCCCAGACACTTCCTCTAGCTCTTCCGGGGGGACACCGAGGCGTTCCCAGGCCAGCCGGGAGACATAGTCCCTCCAGCGTGTCCTAGGTCTTCCCCGGGGTCTCCTCCCGGTGGGACGGGACCGGAACACCTTCCCAGGAAGGCGTTCCGGAGGCATCCGAAAAAGATGCCCAAGCCACCTCAGCTGACCCCTCTCGATGTGGAGGAGCAGTGGCTCTACTCTGAGCTCCTCCCGGGTGACCGAGCTTCTCACCCTATCTCTAAGGGATCGCCCGGCCACCCTGCGGAGAAAGCTCATTTCGGCCGCCTGTATCCGGGATCTTGTCCTTTCGGTCATGACCCAAAGCTCATGACCATAGGTGAGAGTAGGAACGTAGATTGACTGGTAAATCGAGAGCTTCGCCTTGTGGCTCAGCTCTTTCTTCACCACGACAGACCGATACATCGACTGCATTACTGCAGAAGCTGCACCGATCCGTCTGTCAATCTCCCGTTCCATCCTTCCCTCACTCGTGAACAAGACCCCTAGATACTTAAACTCCTCCACTTGAGGCAGGCACTCTCCACCAACCTGAAGTGGGCAAGCCACCCTTTTCCGACTGAGGACCATGGCCTCAGGATTTGGAGGTACTGATTTTCATCCCCACCGCTTCACACTCGGCTGCAAACCGTCCCAGCGCATGCTGAAGGTCCTGGTTAGAAGGGGCCAACACGACAACATCATCTGCAAAGAGCAGAGACGAAATTGTGTGGTCCCCAAACCTGACACCCTCCGGCCCCTGGCTGCGCCTAGAAATTCTGTCCATAAAAATTACGAACAGAATCGGTGACAAAGGGCAGCCCTGCCGGAGTCCAACATGCACTGGGAACAAGTCTGACTTACTGCCGGCAATGCGGACCAAGCTCCTGCTTCGGTTGTACAGGGACCTGACAGCCCTTAGCAAAGGACCCAGGATCCCATATTCCCCAAGCACCCTCCACAAGATGCCGCGAGGGACACAGTCGAATGCCTTCTCCAAATCCACAAAAAACATGTGGATTGGTTGGGCAAACTCCCAAGAACCCTCCAACACCCCGTAGAGGGTATAGAGCTGGTCCAGTGTTCCACGGCCCGGACGAAAACCACACTGTTCCTCCTGAATCCGAGGTTCTACTATCGGCCGTATTCTCCTCTCCAGAACCCTGGCATAGACTTTCCCGGGGAGGCTGAGAAGTGTGATCCCCCTATAGTTGGAACACACCCTCCGGTCCCCCTTCTTAAAAAGAGGGACCACCACCCCGGTCTGCCATCCCAGAGGCACTGTCCCCGACCGCCACGCGATGTTGCACAGGCGTGTCAACCAAGACAGCCCCACAACATCCAGAGACTTGAGGTACTCAGGGCGGATCTCATCCACCCCCGGTGCCTTGCCACCGAGGAGTTTCTTGACCACCTCAGTGACTTCAGCCCGGGTGATGGACGAGTCCACCTCTGAGCCCTCAGCCTGACGACATCCCCAATTGAGGTCAACAGCTGCCCACCTCCACTGTAAACAGCGTTGGTAGGGCACTGTTTCCCTCTCCTGAGGCGCCGGATGGTTTGCCAGAATCTCTTCGAGGCCAGTCGATAGTCCTTCTCCATGGCCTCACCGAACTCCTCCCAGGCCCGAGTTTTTGCCTCCACAACCACCCGGGCTGCAGCCCGCTTGGCCTGTCGGTACCCGTCAGCTGCGTCAGGAGTCCCACAAGCCAACCAGGCCTGATAGGACTCCTTCTTCAGCTTGACGGCATCCCTTACTTCCGGTGTCCACCACCGGGTTCGGGGATTGCCGCCTCGACAGGCACCGGAGACCTCACGGCCACAGCTCCGAGCGGCCGCTTTGACAATGGCGGTGGAGAACATGGACCACTCGGACTCAATATCTCCAGCCTCCCTCGGGATCCAGTCGAAGCTCTGCCGGAGGTGGTAGTTAAAGATCTCTCTGACAGGAGACTCGGCCAGACGTTCCCAGCAGACCCTTACAGTACGCTTGGGCCTGCCGAGTCTGTCCAGCTTCCTCCCCCGCCATCGGATCCAACTCACCACCAGGTGGTGATCAGTTGACAGCTCCGCCCCTCTCTTCACCCGAGTGTCCAAGACATACGACCGCAGGTCAGATGAGACGACAACAAAGTCGATCATCGACCTGCGGCCTAGGGTGTCCTGGTGCCACGTGCACTGATGGACACCCTTATGCTTGAACATGGTGTTCGTTATGGACAAACTGTGACTAGCACAGAAGTCCAATAACTGAACACCACTCGGGTTCAGATCAGGGGGGCCGTTCCTCCCAATCACGCCCCTCCAGGTGTCACTGTCGTTGCCCACGTGGGCGTTGAAGTCCCCCAGTAGAACAATAGAGTCCCCAGTCGGAGCACTTTCCAGCACCCCTCCCAGAGACTCCAAGAAGGTCGGGTACTCTGCACTGCCGTTCGGCCCGTAGGCACAAACAACAGTGAGAGACCTATCCCCGACCCGTAGGCGCAGGGAAACGACCCTCTCGTTCACCGGGGTAAACTCCAACACATGGTGGCAGAGCTGGGGAGCTATAAGCAAACCCACACCAGCCACATAAGAATGTGCTCTCCTGTTACATGTTTGTTAACAATATTATTTTATTTCACGATATTCTATCCATAATCAAAATGTAAACCCATGGTCACTAGATCCCTGACGTTCAACCACTGGAATGTTCATAATGCCCTTAATTCAGCCTTGAATCAATACAATAGTTTGTAAAGAAGTAGAACCTGTACTGATCTGATCACAGATGTAAATTCCATGTTGACTGATAATAGTGTGTTCTGAAAGTATTCAGACTCTTTCACTTTTCACTATAAAACTATTTGGAAAAGCTACATCTGACATCCAGAGGGGCCAGACGTTAGTTAATGTTTGTAAGGCTGAACTGCAGATACCTCCACTTTATCTTACCTCAAACATTAAGTGGAAAACCTGCAGTTTAACTGGGCTAATCTGACATGTCTCAGGCTCACTCAGTGTTAGCAAGAACTGCTTTTGGCTGCTACACCCCCCAAGCATTGAACGCCTTGTAAAGTAGCCTAACCATAATGTTCTGGTGCCTGTAAGGAAATCTGAATGTTTCATACATTTATTCTTTACTGTGATGATTTTTCATGATATAGGTGTACATTTTATGGTTTGCATTTTATATTTGTATGTTTTTTGTTATGCAGGGTGAAAATGCTTCCCTTTATCAATAAAGAAAACAATAGTTTACGGTCTGGCGCTTAGATAGATAAGATTATCTTAAGGAGTAGAGCAGGAGTAACGCAGGAGTAGTGCAGGTACACAAAGGCCTGCCAGCAGCAGACAACCTGGTTGACACACTAAATCTAAAGTATACAGCAAACTGAGTTCTAGGCCATATTTACAGTGACACTAAATACAATCTACAAATGACATAATGACATTTCATGTGCTGCAGTTCTTTTAAAAAATACTCTTGCACTGGCCTAACAGAAGATTTCCAACCAAAATAGGGATTGCATGTCTTTAAACCACAGCGGTTTAACTCAGTGGAAGCACATCCAACAGCTATTAAGGCTGTGAAATATTTGTAAAATCATTATACCAACAAAACTAGGGCAATGTGTTTATTTGCAAATTATTTCTGAAGCACAGTAGTGGGTACCAATATTTGTAACTTTTACAGCAGATAAAAGTCAGTACAGACAATGGAGACCATTCAGGAACACTTAAAACTTTAAATGGATTATTATGATGAAGATTTTGACTCTCAGCATGAATTCGAACATAAATGTTCAGAAGACATCATCAGTTAATGGTTTAAGCAAATGTTTCAAATATTTTTCAAATGTTTCAAATATTTTTCGGCAAAATTGTTCCTATAATATTACCCATTTTAACTTTCTATCAGTCCATCCATCAAATTGCAATGACTTGTAATTTCCTCATACTCACTTTAGACACTACTATCCCCCATCCTAAACCACCCTGGAGTAGCTGGTACTATACCAGTCAGTACTATCCCCCACCCTAAACCACTCTGGACTAGCTTGTACTATACCAGTCAGTACTATCCCCCACCCTAAACCACCCTGGACTAGCTGGTACTATACCAGTCAGTACTATACCCCACCCTAAACCCCCTGGACTAGTTGGTACTATACGAGTCAGTACTATCCCCCACCCTAAACCACCCTGGACTAGCTGGTACTATACCAGTCAGTGCTATCCCCCACCCTAAACCACTCTGGACTAGCTGGTACTATACCAGTCAGTACTATCCCCCACCCTAAACCACTCTGGACTAGCTTGTACTATACCAGTCAGTACTATCCCCCACCCTAAACCACCCTGGACTAGCTGGTACTATACCAGTCAGTACTATCCCCCACCCTAAACCACTCTGGACTAGCTGGTACTATACCAGTCAGTACTATTCCCCACCCTAAACCACTCTGGACTAGCTGGTACTATACCAGTCAGTGCTATCCCCCACCCTAAACCACTCTGGACTAGCTGGTACTATACCAGTCAGTGCTATCCCCCACCCTAAACCACTCTGGACTAGCTGGTACT
The DNA here is from genome assembly GCF_011004845.1 of Esox lucius. Lineage (NCBI taxonomy): Eukaryota > Metazoa > Chordata > Actinopteri > Esociformes > Esocidae > Esox > Esox lucius. The sequence goes on from NC_047593.1 coordinate 20,985,474, forward strand.
ATACCAGTCAGTACTATCCCCCACCCTAAACCACCTTTGACTAGCTGGTACTATACCAGTCAGTACTATCCCCCACCCTAAACCACTCTGGACTAGCTGGTACAATACCAGTCAGTACTATCCCCCACCCTAAACCACCCTGGACTAGCTGGTACTATACCAGTCAGTACTATCCCCCCACCCTGGACTAGCTTGTACTATACCAGTCAGTACTGTCCCCCACCCTAAACCACTCTGGACTAGCTGGTACTATACCAGTCAGTGCTATCCCCCACCCTAAACCACTCTGGACTAGGTGGTACTATACCAGTCAGTACTATCCCCCACCCTAAACCACTCTGGACTAGCTTGTACTATACCAGTCAGTACTATTCCCCACCCTAAACCACTCTGGACTAGCTGGTACTATACCAGTCAGTACTATCCCCCACCCTAAACCACCCTGGACTAGTGAGTTACTACATTTTGCAGAAATGCCATAGAGTTGTGACGTCCCATGAAACAGTTGTGACGATTGTACAGTTTAGAGAATGTTAAGACTGTTTGAAAAAATGAGCCAAAGCGACTGAGAAAAACTGTAATATTTGGTCAAGTGTCCCACAGAAGGATTTAACTGTATCCCAAAGGAATTCTTCTGTCACCACCACCTCACATTGCATAGTTGAAAGGGGTGTGTAATATGGTCAATATACCGTAGCTAAAGACTGTTCTGCTGAATGATGCAACGTAGATACAGATGCCTGATCCCTGCCGTGGAATACTGGTCATACAGCCCCAACCCTTTATGCTCCTTATCGCTATTATAAATGTACTTATTAACTAACTTATAAATGTTACTATTATAAACCTACTTATTAACTAACCTGTAAATGTTTCTATTATAAGCATACTTATTAATTAACTTATTAATGTAACTTCTAAACTACCATCACAACTAGAATGGTAGCGATTGATCTTTCATACTCAGTGGTATGAGGTCATAAACACCTCCTAACCCCTACTAAATTTGAAATCTGAAGCATGTGATAAAACAAATTGAGTAGATCAACCTTTTGACAGACTAACAAACAAGTTCCGCAAGGTACAATATCCTCTATGATTGCCAGCAAACAAAACACCCTCCCAGAAGACATACAGTCACTTTGAGCATCATTGATCATTTGAGTGGACTACATATCACAGCTCCTGTCAGACGTCTACGGATAACAATCATTCCCAAGTAAGAAACTGCTAAGGTGAGTTTCATGGTGTTGGTGGCTCATTTATATTAAAATGTTTCTGGCCTACTTTTTTATCGGGATGCAAACTGCAAATACAATATCCAGTGTTCCTAAGAACTGTTTTGTAAGTAAACACTGTTTATACAGGAAACCCAATCATTTTTTATTCAGAATTGGCTTTTGCCCATTTCAATGTGCTCTGAAAAAGATTTGAGCCAATTATTGACATTATTGGTCAGAAGTCCAATTTGTGGGGAAGATCAGAATATTTCTGCCTTCATAAATGGACCAATGGACAGAAAGGCATCTCAAAACGGTATTTCTTTAAGCAATTGGGTGGTATGTGTAAAAATGATTGGTGAATAACATCAGGTTTCTGTCTGGTGACCACTAGATCAGTACTGAACAACCTGTTTCTGGGTTGGTGACCACTAGATCAGTACTGAACAACCTGTTTCTGGGTTGGTGACCACTAGATCTGTACTGAACAACCTGTTTCTGGGTTGGTGACCACTAGATCAGTACTGAACAACCTGTTTCTGGGTTGGTGACCACTAGATCAGTACTGAACAACCTGTTTCTGGGTTGGTGACCAATAGATATGTACTGAACAACCTGTTTCAGTCTGATGACCACTAGAACTGTACTGAACAACCTGTTTCAGTCTGATGACCACTAGAACTGTACTGAACAACCTGTTTCAGTCTGATGACCACTAGATCTGTACTGAACAACCTGTTTCACTCTGATGACCGATACACTGTGACAGTGGCTTCAGAAAGTATTCACACTCCTTCAGTTTCTTTATGTTTTAAGGGAAAAACACAGCTGTTTGTGTCTATTTGTGGACTCAAAAACGATAGATCACAGAATGCATCTTATCTCAGTTTAGAGTGATTAATGGTATGTATCCTTATGTACATGAGATATCAGTTTTTCAATAAATTGGCACAAATTCCTAAAAACACATTTCCCCTTTGTCATTATGAGGCTTTGTGTGAAGATTGGAGATATATTTTTTTCTTTTTAATCATAATTTAAATCCAGGAGTCTGAATACTTTCTGAAGGCACATTATGCGTTTTTTTCTAGCCAATGAGAACAGACATTATGGCTTGTCTAGCTAATGTGACAAAGACTAAAAGAAAGATTTCTTGGTGACCGAGTCTTAGACACTTCCTCAGACTTCCATTTCTTATATGGGATTTATTTTATAATTAAAGAACAAGTTAATGGTCCTTCCACTCGATGGTTTAATATTGTTTGTGTTTTTAACACATTCCCTTGCTGTACAAGGTAAACAGTGGCTGTTAGAGAGGTGAAAGAACCGATTGGAATCAATTCCTGGTGTTATTATAACAATTCAAAATCCAGTATGAAAACTCTATTATCCAATAGCATGATTCCAAATCAATACAAAATATGAAAATCTTGTGCACACACACACACAGATAGAGAGACATGTGGTTGCCCCAGAGGTTTTTTGGCTTACTATAATGTAGCTACTGAAGGTTGTAGCCATCTAGGTTATTGTATATCCTGACCCAAAAAGCAGGCATGGATGCAGACTTTGAAAATCCACCAGAAACAGTTGCAATATTACCGTAAAGAGTTTTATTTTAGGCTTACTATAATTTAGACACTGAAGGTTATAGCCAGCAAGGTTTTTGTCTATCTGGAACAAACCCTAATGCATACTTTGTCTTGACTCTGAGAATATACTAATGTGGGACCTATAGTTGACAGGTCCGCTTCTCTAACCTCTATGCTTTTTAACAAGGTACAGTCAGTCACTCACTCACCCACACAGTCAGTCAGTAAGTCACTCACCCACACAGTCAGTCAGTCAGTCACTCACTCACCCACACAGTCAGTCAGTCAGTCACTCACTCACCCACACAGTCAGTCAGTAAGTCACTCACCCACACAGTTAGTCAGTCAGTCACTCACTCACCCACACAGTCAGTCAGTAAGTCACTCACCCACACAGTTAGTCAGTCAGTCAGTCAGTCAGTCAGTGAGAGACCTTCACTCTTCTAGGCCGGCTCTGCTTACGTGGTCCGGCAAAAACAGCTGGACTCCATGGTTAAAGTACTACGGATGTGGATTTGACATATATCGCCATCTAGTGGTCTAGTGGCCTAGTGGTGAACCTGATTCTCTTGACCAGCTTTATTAGTTCTTCTGACCGGGTACAGAACCAAACCATCTGTGTCACCATAGTTTGACATTAGATTTATGCCCAGACCATTGCACTGGCTACAGTTTTGAAAACAGAACACACAACTTGAGCCAATAAATTATGAGAAATTGTAACGCAGATAAAACCTGTAAAGTAACACTGCCTGACCTGAAAAATTTGGGTAGTTAAATAATATACAGCGGCACCCAGAATCCTGTTTTTCTATACTGTACATACACCTCTGAACACACACATGGCTAGCTATTGTTAAACAATGTTTGATTATAACACATTATAACACAACAAGGGGCTTGATTCTTGGTTTTGGACAGTTCTTTAATTCTGTAGGTGTCCTACCTGTTCTTTGTTTTTGGTGTCTAGCGTCAACTTCTGTAACTGTCTCTAAAACCTGTCAACAGCATAGTTAGGTGTGGCATTTAGATGCAAACAAAAATGTCAGTTGTGTCAATCTAAGCATCGTTCTTCCAGGGTTTGGGTCAGTTTTATTTCAGGGAAAATCACAATCTGAAGAGTAAGTGAAACACCATAATTGGACTATTACTGGAGATTATGGACCCCAACCCTACATTCAACCTCTCCTGGACATCATGGTTCTGTGATCTTGGATAATGTGTTACACATTACCACCAACAGGTTTAATGTGTTGCTATAAACTGGCTCATTATTAAAATTTAGATTTTGGTCATCTAGCAGAACTACTTAGAGGAGTAAGTATATTCTGTACACATTTGGTTCCTGGTCCCCAGTAGGATTCAAACCCACAACCCTGACATAACAAGCATAACAAGGTTTGAAAGTGCAGTGTTTATTGATGATTAGATGTGCATGTGTTTAATTTGTTTATCTCCACAGGATCTTACGAAGACATGGAGGAAATAAAACATCTAATGATTCTTGTCCTGGTAGCAGGTAATTAACATTATGTGTGTATGTGTGTGTGTGCGCCTCTGGTGTCAACGTGAACTAGCTTAACTATTTGCACATGAATTTTGAAGAACCACTTTTTACCACAATATGTAGTTGGGAAAGTCTTGGTTCTGTATCAGGATGGAGAAATAAAACTGATGACTGACAGGTGGATCTTGGTTCTGTATCAGGATGGTTAAATCACACTAATGACTGACAGGTGGATCTTGGTTCTGTATCAGGATGGTTAAATCACACTAATGACTGACAGTTGGATCTTGGTTCTGTATCAGGATGGTGAAATAAGACTGATGACTGACAGTTGGATCTTGGTTCTGTATCAGGATGGTGAAATAAGACTGATGACTGACAGGTGGATCTTGGTTCTGTATCAGGATGGTGAAATTAGACTGATGACTGACAGGTGGATCTTGGTTCTGTATCAGGATGGTGAAATTAGACTGATGACTGACCGGTGGATCTTGGTTCTGTATCAGGATGGTGAAATTAGACTGATGACTGACAGGTGGATCTTGGTTCTGTATCAGGATGGTGAAATTAGACCGATGACTGACAGGTGGATCTTGGTTCTGTATCTATGTATGATGGATATAGATTTTAATGGACTGGAATGTATTCTGGTCTGAACATTTCATAAATCATTTTCTAACAGGACTATTGGGGAACACACACCCTTATACACACACACACACACAGACACACACACAGTTCAGGACGTTTTTTTATCACATTTCTCTACATATACCAAGAACCGCTTTTCCAAAAAAAGTTGGGACGCTGCATATTTTGGGCCCTCCTCTGTGTTTCATTAGGAAAACAACCAATCAACATACAACATACATTTTGTGTACCGTCTTCTGTAACTGAAGTACCACAACATAAAGGGGAGGACTGGTCATCTGGCAATGGGCCAGTATATTAAATAACTTCTGTTCCCAATCCACCCCTGCTAATACTCACAAATAAAATAACAGCACTCACATGAACAAAACATCTATAACTATATATTTTACACCATCACAACCGATAAAAATAAACTTCTGCACATAGAAATGTGACAATCCTATCAAATTGTACTAACATAATCTGTTGAACTATCGATTAAATATTTGATTCCAGGAACTTAATTTCCTACTGTTTCCATCCACAGCAACTTTAACCCCAACTGCCGCACCAGGCCAAAGCACATCACAGACCACCTCACCAACCACCACACCAGGCCAAAGCCCAGCGCAGACCACCTCACCAACCACCACACCAGGCCAAAGCACATCACAGACCACCTCACCAACCACCACACCAGGCCAAAGCCCAGCGCAGACCACCTCACCAACCACCACACCAGGCCAAAGCACATCACAGACCACCTCACCAACCACCACACCAGGCCAAAGCACAGCACAGACCACCTCACCAACCACCACACCAGGCCAAAGCACATCACAGACCACCTCACCAACCACCACACCAGGCCAAAGCACATCACAGACCACCTCACCAACCACCACACCAGGCCAAAGCACAGCACAGACCACCTCACCAACCACCACACCAGGCCAAAGCACATCACAGACCACCTCACCAACCACCACACCAGGCCAAAGCACATCACAGACCACCTCACCAACCACCACACCAGGCCAAAGTGCATCACAGACCACCTCAGCGACCGCCACACCAGGCCAAAGCGCAGCACTGACCAGCAGCCCCATCCTTCTGGCTCCAACAGTCAAACCTCCATCTCCTGGGGAAGGAGCCCTGGGTCTTCAGTTCAGTCTCAACCAGATATTCACTCCAGATCTCTCTGACCAGACATCATTAGGGTTCAAGAAACTGGCTGCCTCAGTAACATCAGAGGTTAGTTTTCATACACCCTAAAACAGCCAAGGACACCAGGGGACCCATTTATCAATCATTTATCAATAATCTCAGAGGTTGGTAAACACAACGTATAACTGAGTTGGGATCAATACTTTTTATTCCAGTCAATTCAGGAAGACCCTTGAAATGGCAATTATTTGTACAGTGGGGTTAACAAGTATTTGATCCACTGCTGATTTTGCAGGTTTTCCTACTTACAAAGCATGTAGAGGTCTGTAATTGTTATCATAGGTACACTTCAAATGTGAGAGACGGAATCTAAAACTAAAATCCTGAAAATCACATTGTATGATTTTTAAATAATTAATTTGCATTTTATTGCATGACATAATTATTTGATCACCTACCAACCAGTAAGAATTCTGGCTCTCACAGACCTGTTAGTTTTTCTTTCAAGAAGCCCTCCTGTTCTCCACTCATTACCTGTATTAACTGCACCTGTTTGAACTCATTACCTGTATGAAAGACACGTGTCCACACACTCAATGAAACAGACTCCAACCTCTCCACAATGGCCAAGACCAGAGAGCTGTGTAAAGACATCAGGGATAAAATTGTAGACCTGCACAAGGCTGGGATGGGCTACAGGACAATAGGCAAGCAGCTTGGTGAGAAGGCAACAACTGTTGGCGCAATTATTAGAAAATGGAAGAAGCTCAAGATAACGGTCAATATCCCTCGGTCTGGGGCTCCATGCAAGATCTCACCTTGTGGGGCATCAATGATCATGAGGAAGGTGAGGGATCAGCCCAGAACTACATGGCAGGACCTGGTCAATGACTTGAAGAGAGCTGGGACCACAGTCTCAAAGAAAACCATTAGTAACACACTACGCCATTATGGATTAAAATCCTGCAGCACACGCAAGGTCCCCCTGCTCAAGCCAGCGCATGTCCAGGCCCTTCTGAAGTTTGCCAATGACCATCTGGATGATCCAGAGGAGGAATGGGAGAAGGTTATGTGGTCAGATGAGACAAAAATGTAGCATTTTTGGTCTAAACTCCACTCGCCGTATTTGGAGGAAGAAGAAGGATGAGTACAACCCCAAGAACACCATCCCAACCGTGAAGCATGGAGGTGGAAACATCATTCTTGCTTTTCTGCAAAGGGGACAGGACGACTGCACCGTATTGAGGGGAGGATGGATGGGGCCATGTATCGCGAGATCTTGGCCAACAACCTCCTTCCCTCAGTAAGATCATTGAAGATGGGTCGTGGCTGGGTCTTCCAGCATGACAACGACCCGAAACACACAGCCAGGGCAACTAAGGAGTGGCTCCGTAAAAAGTGTCTCAAGGTCCTGGAGTGGCCTAGCCAGTCTCCAGACCTGAACCCAATAGAAAATCTTTGGAGGGAGCTGAAAGTCCCTATTGCCCAGCGACAGCCCCGAAACCTGAAAGATCTTAATCACTCACAGTTGCAGTGTACTTATGATAAAATGACAGACCTCTACATGCTTTGTAAGTGGGAAAACCTGCAAAATCGGCAGTGTATCAAATACTTGTTAACCCCACTGTATTGTCAATCAATGAGGAAACTGTAAAACAATTAGTAGAAACATCTTACAGTAACTTTTTGAATTGCCTGCTTGAATTGACATGGAATAGTCCCAAATCCTGATATAAATCACCCCAGAGAGACTGATATGAGTGGCATCTTGATGTCAGATTCAGGAACTCCAAACTTTTATTCAGTCAGGCGACTGCACTTTGACAAATACCCAGTACTGTTGACATTGTGTAAGCCTGATATTTGCATGAATAGATTGGACTCACCACCCAAGCAGTCCTGCTAGAATGTCTGCTAGGGTATCTGCTGAGAATGACAAGTGAAACTCTTTCGTCATTAAGCGTTTTATGTGACATATGGTCAACTTTGCTCATTGTATAGTAATCTTTCAATCCAATTCAGGTGAACAACGTTTACAGAAGGAAATTTGCATCATTCCTTCGTTCTCTTGTCAAGTCATTCAGGTAATGTATTAATTATTTAAATGTCATACTCCCCTCCTCAATATTTTGATATCCAGTTGTATCTAACACTCAGTATCATCAAAGCAACTCCCAAAGGTTCAGGAGAGCAAAGGATTCTGGGATGCCTGCCTCTTAGGCATCGGTCAAACCATTCTGCCTTACCCTATTACACATCAGTCAGGCAGATCAGTGTTTGACGTCACACTCATTTGACAGACAATCCAAGTTAGCTGGTAGGTAGATGACCTGTCTGAGGGGGTCGCTAGAGCACAATGAGTCAAGACAATCTGTGCTGACACTACCCAGACCCTGGGAAAAGCTTTTTCATTATGGATGGCCTCATCCCAGACACATGTAACCTTTGACTGTGGAGGACGGCTTCAGCATTAGACTTCTGCGCCACCTGGGAGGCTGAATTTTTTTATTCTGTACATACACTGTATGGTCAAAAGAATGTGGACACACCTACTTATTATTGAGTTCAGGTGTTTCAGCCACGAGTTTAGGTGTTTCAGCAACATCAGCACAAGAACTGTGCGTCGGGGAGCATCGCACAATGGGTTTCCATGGTTGAGCAGCTTTACGCAAGCCTCGCATCAACAAGTGCAATACCATGCGTTGGCTGGAGTGGTTCAAAGCAAGACGCCACTGGACTCTGGACAAGTGGAAACGTGTTCTCTGGAGTAATGAATCATGCTTTTCATTAACTGGCAGTTTCATGGACAAATCTGGGTGTGGCGGATGCCAGGAAAACGCTACCTACCGGAATGCATAGTGCCTACTGTAAAGTGATGTGGAGGAGGTGTAATGGTCTGGGGCTGTGTTTCAGGGTTTGGGTTAGTCCCCTTAGTTCCAGTGAAGGGTCATCTTAATGCGATAGGATACAACGTTAACAGATAACAGTTGGGTGCTTCCAACTTTGTGGCAACAGTTTGGGGAAGGCCCTTTCCAGTTGCAGCATGACGTAAAGACATGGTTCGACAAGGTTTGTGTGGAGAAACTTGAGTGGCCTGCACAGAGCCCTGACCTTAACCCCACTGAACACCTTTGGGATAAATTGGAACAGCAATTGCAAGCCAGGCCTTCTCATCCAACATCAGTGCCTGACCTCACAAATGCTCTTTTGCCTGAATGGGCACAAATTCCCACAGAGATACTCGAAAATCTTATGGAAAGTGCCCATGGTTTTTGGAATCGAATGTCCAACAAACTCATATAGGTGTGATGGTCGGGTGTCCACATACTTTGGCCATATAGTATATTTAATGATCATTCAGTGACTAAATTATAGCAATGTTCCACTTCTGTTTATATGGTTGTGTATTGTCTATTTCACATTGTAAAGTCAAATGTATTGATAAGGATCTCAGAAGGTTTTCAATTTTCTTTTCACCTGTCTAGGAGTGGATCTGTAGTGACTGAAATGACTCTGGTTTTTGCCAACCAAACATTGGTTCCCAGCACAGACGTGGCACTGGCAGCTTTTAGCAACAGTACCACCAATCTGACTATTGTACCAGGCAGCATCAATGTTGGTATGTATTGACCATCTAGGATGGATTGGCGATATGGCATTTCAGGCTGGTCATTTTTGTTTTGCCCTGTCGGAATGTCTAAATTGTTATTTTTTCAATGCAAAATGGGAACTCAAGGAGAATAAATGGGCCAGTGTGTTAGAAAAACCAGAAACGATTGTTGGTCAATGTCCGCCCTTGTTTACAGTCTTTATAAGATCACAATTCTTTACGAGCTACATTTGAGTAAATATATTTTTTAAAGCAATTTGACTTTCGTCAATTACTGAACCACATCGCTGTTTTCTCACATTTTCACAAGAGAAAGCAAAATTGTTTAATGTGCCTGTCTCAAATTTCTAAGAATACATTATGTATTTCTGTCTGATTCAGAATAAGCTGTTTTAACTAAGCTATGATAACTAGGTCTAATACAAAATTCCTTTCAAAACCAGACAATAATACTATGTTAGATAATATTTGGCCATCTGGCAATTGGCTGGTGTGTTAGAAAAATGCCAGAGATGATGTCTAGTCCTGGTCCGTCCCTGCCACTGTCTAGAAATGGAATAACACATCAACATATCAGCCCCTTCACATGTTTCAATGCTACAAACAGAAAATTACAAAATGTAACAATCTTGTCATATAATTTATTAACCTTTCCATCAACAGCACCTGACAACACAACTGCTGCTCCAAATGCCAGTTCAACTGCTGCTCCACATGCCACTTCAAATGCTGCTCTAAATGTTAGTTCAACTGCTGCTCCAAATGTTAGTTCAACTGCTGCTCCACATGCCAATTCAACTGCTGCTCCAAATGCCAATTCAACCACTGCTCCTGCACCAAGTGACCCTCCATCTCCCAGCGAAGGATCTCTGAGTCTTCAGTTCAGTCTAAACCAGAACTTCACATCAGATCTCGCTGACCAGAATTCTCAAGGGTTCAAAACTCTGGCTACAAAAGTGGTTTCAGAGGTTAGTAATGAGATCAGCATTCCAGTCAATTCGGAAAGAAATGGAATTTGGTTTTATCATCTTTGTGAACAGACTGTCTGAAATAAATTATAAATGTCCCCAACCCTGATATACCCCCCCCCCCCCCCCCCAATTGTCCTTAACATTTTGTGAGACTGGAATTGTAATATAATGGTAAAGTTTTGTAATTGTTTGGTATCTTTCAATGTAGGTGAACAAGGTTTATTCAAAAACATTTGCATCGTTCCTTCGTTCCCTTGTCGAGTCATTCAGGTAAGTGCAGGAATTACTTTATATTTCTTTGCTATTTAATATTTTTACTGACAATTCCCCTTTTTATCCCCTCCCCAAATTTACAATATCCAATTGTACCTACAACCCTGTCTGGTGGAAGGAACTACAGTACCTATGATCTAAGGAGACTAGAAGATGTAGATATGTCTTCCGCATAGGCATCCCCATGTCACTGCTTTGGTACATTATGTACAGAGGAAGTCATTCAGTTCTGAATATGTAAAGTCACGCCGACTCGACAGAGCTTAGTACTGTCTTGAGGGTGCAATGAGCCAAGAAAATCCCTCCTGTCGATGCCACCCTCCACACTGGGCGGAGCTTGGCCAATATGCATTGCCTTATTGTAGTTCCCAGCCACACGTAAGCCACATACAGAGTCATGGCATGCACCTTGAGGGTGGTGGAGTGCTTTAGCAATACAGAGAAGCACGTTATACTGCTGCACCATCTCAGAACCTGCATTCATGAACTCTGGCTGGCATTAACCTTTTTATTTTACTTAATGAAGTTAATTATTATAAATGTCTGTCTTTCTCCTGGGTAGAGCCTTATTGCTAAACGTTATACGTTATATATACACTATCTTCTTGCAATTAAAACCAAAGTCGTCATCTAAAATTAGAAATGGTTCTCAGTTGACTTGCCTGGTTAAACAACAGGTAATTATATAGGAGTTACATAATGGTAACATATGAAAGTGTCCTTAATATCTACAGAAATAGTGGAATAGTGCTGTTTCACTTTCACTCACTTATTATTTTGGGTGTATAAAAAAACACTTCTTGCAAACTGTTTCACTAAATATATAAGTATCTTTGTTGGGATTAAACGTGTTGTTACTGTAAATGTGCACGAGGTGGGAGCAAATGAGGAACATCCCCTTTAAAAAAACATTTCTAAAAGTTGCCATTTCTGTGTTTTTAGGAGCGGTTCTGTAGTGACCAGAGTGGTTCTGGTCTTCACCAACACGTCTTCGGCACCCAGCATAGCAGATGTCCAGGCAGCTTCCAGTTCCATCGCGCTGGACATTTTACCAAACAGCACCATTGTCTGTAAGTATTCACTAATACAATTTGGACGGGTGGGTTAGCCAGATAATGGTGGATTTGTGCGGCGGGCTAATGTGTCGCATCGGCTTCATATTCATCTTTTAATCTGGTTTCATATGCCTTGAGTGTACAGCAAAACGGTTGACATTACCGTCCTAACGGTGGTTGTCCAACAGGCAACGTGGCTAGGCCTCCAATTCATTTTAAATTGAGTCACATGATTGTGTGCGCAGGGCAGTTTGGGATACCAAGCAGTGCAAAGCAAGCGTTGGAGGCGCTGAAAAATAGAGCCACAAGCTATATTATGCAAATGTGAGATTAATTTTGCTTGCCGGCGGTGGGCAACAGCCAATCAGAAAAGGCATGTCTGGTACATTTTCCACTGGTTCCCTTTACAAAAGTTCCTACCGTACAATCTTTCCTATAGCAACATGGACAAAAAATGTATCATTCGTATTATTGGTCAGGAATACTAGCAGTTGCTATATCTCCTATAGAGCAATTTCGATTTTCATTAATCCAATTATCGGCTATCCTACCTGTGTGGATTGACATCATACTACTACTATGTATCGGTACTAGCTAGCTAGCTACAGGAAGTAGTAATTGTGAACTCCGGTGAACTCCCGGCATGGCTAAACCCTACAAATAGTGTAAACACCCACAAGCGTCTAGCGATGAGCAAGACGGACAGATGGACACCCAGTAATACGCGTTTTAAAGATGAAATTCGGCTACCAAAATGTTGCCTCCAATGAATTGTCAATGGAGTCATGTGACAATGTGGAGCTGGCGTGAGAGGCACAGGAAAATAGAGCTCCCCTCTATAATACGCAAATTTGAGAGAAATGTCACTAGCTGGTGTTGGGAGATAACCAATCAGAAAAGGTGTGTCTGTTCCTCTTTTCCATTGTATTGCTGTGAAAACTACCATAGCCTACGATATTGCTATTCTACAACCAACACGGATGAAAAATGTATAATTGCGGTGTCCGGATTTCCAGAACAAGTGGCGAGATGTTTGGTTGGACCAATAGCCCGATGAAACAGGGTGTCCTGCCTCACAATCCAGGGTCCGACCATAGCCAGTACTTAGTCAACCTCCTTGGTAAGCTGAAAATAAGCCTGGGAACTGGCATCGTCAAGGCGGAGCTCCTGTCCAAGCCTATTGCACTACCTGTGGACTGCTCGGGACTGGAGAATATGGTGAAACCAACAGGAACGGTGCTGCTGGCACAATCCTCTACTAAAGTAAAGCAGCAGTGCAAACGCAACAAGCCTTTTATTTGGTATATTTAATAGCTAGTTAATATAATAAGTTGTCACAAACACAAACACTACACTAGCTACTGTACTAGTGCTCTGTAGCTAATTTCCTGGTCTATTTTGAATTTGAATCATTGTTCATTTTGTTAATTGTCATTAACCTCATTATCCCTTAACCTTACCTGTGCTCAAAAAAGTGGAATGACATCATAATACTGCTACCTACATGAGCTAATTAAAGTAACTTCCTTCTTTGTTCAGAAAACCAAAATTTTTTTCGGAACAAACAAACAAACACCCCCACAAGCGCCCAGCGAACAGTGAAATAAGTGAAGGCACGAGAAAATGCTAAACATATTATGGATAAGGGCCGCCCGGCATTAATTCATCTGCAAATGCGCCGCCTTGCCCCAGATAGCTGCTTATTGGCATATCTGCTATGGTGTTTGTTTTTCGGCGGGGGAGGGCTGTGTTGACATCTCTTGGTGAACTTTTTTTAATTCAACATGAAACTAACCAAAATCTCGAACATTTTTCTCAAACACACGTTATCATGAGCACTACGCTAGCAGTCAACATGTCTCTGTGCTGCTTCCATTTAAAACAAACAAACTCAATGCTAAATAAATACAACAAAAACAATTTAAAACAGTGCTAATTTATTAAACTCACCTGAGACACCAACAATCTCTGCCACCAACTTCCAAGCAATATTACACTTTTCCCCCTCTATAACGTTTCACATGGACCAAATATTTAACTTACTAGTGTAGTACAGCAAAGGACCAACAAGGAAGACCGTCTCTTGTTTATGAAAGACTCAACATCCATTGGATAAACTTGCGTTACCCAGATTAATTTGCATAATATTGACCGTGGCCCAACTTCTGAACGCGCCTGAACAGCTCAAACGGGTTCCCGAGATGCTTTGCGCAAACGTCAACGATGCCATGACGCTATTCATAGAAAATATGTTGTATCCGTCCGATGCGGCGAGCGCGCTGGAACAGTGTACGTGCACCGTTACGGAGAGCGCTCCTCCGTAATGTGTTGGTGACAACCTGGCAATGGGTAAATGCTCTTTGCAATGCATATTCCTTTGACAGTCTGATACTTCGGCGAGCAATGTGTAGTTTTATAGTCAAATTATGAGTTTGACTTGATCGAGTAACATTGCAGCTGGAAATAACTGTTCCAGACGGCCATTTGCTTTGGCAAAGCTCGCCATTTACTAAAGCCTGTCTGTTTCTTTGACTTTTTCAGCAGCAACAAGCAGTGCTCAACGACCCACTGTCTTCTGTCTGGCCGTCTTACCTGTCACTTTGGCACTGATATTGGGACAGCTGGTGGCTAGCTAACAGCCTGGCAAAGCTAGTGGTACCTCTGCTGCTTAGCAAATAACCTGGCTGAGGTGGCACGGGTCTGACCAATGGACTCATCCCAGCTCATACATATTTAGAGAGACAGCCTAAATATGTATGACTTTAATATCAATGGCCTTAAGATGTACCTTTTCTGATGTCATTTAGCAATGTTTTTGAATAGGAATAGTCTTCGTATTATATATAATTTGATTAAGATAAGCAAATTCTATGTATAGTTTATGTAACTGTATTCCCACTTAACCAAATTGGCCAAATAATAGTTAAATTACTTTATTCATTTGCATCATGTACCTTTTACAATGCAACCAACATGTTTCTATCTAGTTATCTATTTGATGCAAAAAAGATTAGACTTTTTTTTCAGTCAAGGCCAACATCCAAATGTAACTTAATTTTTTATAAGCTTTTAAAACACATTTCCTGTCCTGTAATTGTCAGCTTGTTACTATTGGCATTCCACTAAATATCATATCAAAATAATGTCAATGTTTAAAATGTTTTTAAAGCCTCATTATTATTAAATCTAATATATTAAATGTAACACTTAAAGTATAGACTGAGGTCATTTTGTTCATTTGTTAAGATATCCTGTCCTCAAGTGGGTCTTTATGATCATTTGTTTGGAGTTGCTGTGGTTCTTTCCTTGTCTGTACATTGTCAGGTTTGAGTTGTCCCTTGTTCCCTTCATCTTTAGGTGTTTCTATTGGAGACAGTTATGTACTTAATAATTTTGATTCAACAATTGGATGCATGGACTGACCATGCACCAGAAAAAATCTATTATCAATCTCAGGATCTTATTTTAGATGTATTGTACATTTTTAGAGACACAGACTTGCAAACAATAGACCTTTGCGTTTGAATCTCTACAGTCAGAAAACATGTTGCATTAGAATCTCTTCCGGGTTGACAAAAACTTTGCTGGCTACAACCTTCAGTAACTACATTATAGTAAGCCTAAAATAAAACTGTTATAATGGGACTATTTCTGGTTGATTTTCGAAGTACGCATCCTTGTATGCTTTTTGGGGTAATGTACGCTAGATCAAACGCTAGATTGTTAATGTGTGACAAAATCTAATGCAGGGACACTATTTTATGATGAGGTAGTATGTCCAAATTGGCCCCAATACTGGCATACTGGCTTACTTGATACTCTACTACAAGTATCACTTGTTTATCGGCTTGAGCTTAACATTGAAGTAAGTAATGACTAAATAAAATTGACTCATTAATTATTTTATTCAAAGACATACCTTTGAAGCAAGCAAGTTTATTTATATAGCAAAATTCATACATAGAAGACATTCATTGTGCTTTACAAAGAAAAAGAAAGACATATAAAAATACAATAGCATAAAATATATTCAAATGTAAACATCAAAACACCATCCTCATAATAATACATAGAATAAGAAAATAGACATAGAAGAAAAACATTGGAAGCTATAAAAGCTGTAAAGCTAATAAGTGCGGTTTGGTTTAAGTGCTCAGTTATGGGGGCGTGAAAATACCTTTTAAGGTTCATAGTTTAAATTACATTTAGCAAACTCTATGCACTTACATTTGTGTTTTGGTCACAGCAAAGGCTTTCTGTTGGCAACTCTGACTAATATATTGTTGGCATGGAGGCGGCATCTAATTGTAGTTTATGAGTGATCACAAGGTGAAACCCTTTTCTTAAATCCTTGGAAATGTTTTTGCCTTTTGAATCATCCTTCACACTGTGTGATCACAATAAAGCTAGAGGACACATCTCAACTCCAGGCCTGGAGGGTCAAAACACTACAGGTTGTCTTCTTTCAGGTATAGACACATTTTGAACCGGGGAACCTGGGAAGTGCAATTTACTGGCAGGTAGAAATGAAAAACATAAGTGTTTCCATACCCCAATGCTGAACTCGCCTAGCGAGTGAGTAGTCTTGTCAAGACTCCCTCTCCTGTGGCTCCCCCTGCTGGTGCACCTGGGCTCTCGCGGTCGAAATCACCAGCCTTCCAAAGCCACTGCCCCTCCTTTCCCCTGTATTTAACCTGGACCAGAGCTAGACTTTGGGTTCATTATTTTATTATACCAGTCTGTATTTAACCTGGACCAGAGCTAGACTTTGGGTTCATTATTTTATTATACCAGTCTGTATTTAACCTGGACCAGAGCTAGACTTTGGGTTCATTATTTTATTATACCAGTCTGTATTTAACCTGGACCAGAGCTGGACTTTGGGTTCATTATTTTATTATACCAGTCTGTATTTAACCTGGACCAGAGCTAGACTTTGGGTTCATTATTTTATTATACCAGTCTGTATTTAACCTGGACCAGCGCTGGACTTTGGGTTAATTATTTTATTATACCAGTCTGTATTTAACCTGGACCAGAGCTAGACTTTGGGTTCATGATATTATACCAGTCTGTATTTAACCTGGACCAGAGCTAGACTTTGGGTTTGTGATATTATACCAGTCTGTATTTAACCTGGACCAGAGCTAGACTTTGGGTTTGTGATATCATAGATATTCAGCCCGTACTCGTGAAGTTGAGGCTTTTGGCATTGCTCTGGGACGCTGACCCCATCTTCTATTCTAGTGTAAATCTTGTCCTTTTTATTTTCATTTGTATTGTTATGGACTTTCTTCTGTTCCAAAGACCTGACAACTCTGTGAAGATATTTGACAGGCATGGGCAGAGGAAGAATGAACTCACACTTCCAGGGTGAGTAAAACAAACAGACACTGATCTACTGAGTCAATACAAACATACATGTTCAACACTGACAGACAGACACTGATCTACTGAGTCAATACAAACATACATGTTCAACACTGACAGACAGACACTGATCTACTGAGTCAATACAAACATACATGTTCAACACTGACAGACAGACACTGATCTGCTGGGTCAATACTAACATACATGTTCAACACAGACAGACAGACACTGATCTGCTGATATTTATTTGTAGCTGGGAACTAGTGATGGCCAAACAAGGCTTCATTAGTGTTATTTTAGCAGCAGAATATTATGCTGGCTGCACTCAGATTTTCTTTATCACAATAAAAGCCATCATTGAAATTTATGAGGCCATATATTTAACAATCTAGTGTGTAAAAAAAAAACAGACAAGCACAACATTGGAACGGACATTAAACATAAAATGACAGACTAGATTTACAGCCTGTTGGTGGCCTGTCTGGCTGATGCTCTTTCTGCCCAGATGCCCAGTTTCTCACAGTTGTACCATTTTCTCTGCATGTCTTAATAATGGAATTAATGGAACTTCAATGCCTTGAACATGTAATTACATCCTACCCCTGATGGTGCTTTCAGTAACCATGTTCTGGATTTGCTTTGAATGTTCTTTCGTGTTCTTGATGTTGTTTTAGTTTTTTTTTGTATTCAACGTGAAATCATGAGGTGTGAGGAATCTTGATTGCACATGTGGACTTGTTCAACTAAAGACAGCTGCTTTGCATTATTTTGTGTTTTATATTTGTAATTGTAACAGTGGCTAAATCTCCTGATTAAATCCATTTTTATTTCATGTTTTAACACAATAAAATGTGAAAAGGTTCAGGGGGGTGACTACTGTTGAGAGCAACTGTACAGTGTGTGTGTGGGGGTGTTGGTGGGTGGGGGGGGGGGGGTGTTGGTTATGAGTCCTTTTACAGTGGGGAGAACAAGTATTTGATCCACTGCTGATTTTGCAGGTTTTCCTACTTACAAAGCATGTAGAAGTCTGTCATTATTATCACAGGTACTCTTCAACTGTGAGAGACGGAATCTAGAACTAAAATCCAGAAAATCACATTGTATGATTTTTAAATAATTAATTTGCATTTTATTGCACGACATAAGTATTTGATCACCTACCAACCAGTAAGAATTCTGGCTCTCACAGACTTGTTCGTTTTTCTTTATGAAGCCCTCCTGTTCTCCACTCATTACCTGTATTAACTGCACCTGTTTGAACTCATTACCTGTATAAAAGACACCTGCCCACACCTCTCCACAATGGCCAAGACCAGAGAGCTGTGTAAGAACATCAGGGATAAAATTGTAGACCTGCACAAGGCAGGGATGGGCTACAGGACAATAGGCAAGCAGCTTGGTGAGAAGGCAACAACTGTTGGCGCAATTATTAGAAAATGGAAGAAGTTCAAGATGATGGTCAATCTCCCTCAGTCTCGGGCTCCATGCAAGATCTCACCTCGTGGGGCATCAGTGGTCATGAAGAAGGTGAGGGATCAGCCCAGAACTACATGGCAGGACCTGGTCAATGACCTGAAGAGAGCTGGGATCACAGTCTGAAAGAAAACCATTAGTAACACACTACGCCGTCATGGATTAAAATTCTGCAGCGCACGCAAGGTCCCCCTGCTCAAGCCTGCGCATGTCCAGGCCCGTCTGAAGTTTGCCAATTACCATCTAGATGATCCAGAGGAGGAATGGGAGAAGGTCATGTGGTCTGATGTTTGAAGGAAGATGAAGGATGAGTACAACCCCAAGAAAACCATCCCAACCGTGAAGCATGGAGGTGGAAACATCATTCTTTGGGGATGCTTTTCTGCAAAGGGGACAGGACGACTGCACCGTATCGAGGGGAGGATGGATGGTGCCATGTATTGCGAGATCTTGGCCAACAACCTCCTTCCCTCAGTAAGAGCATTGAAGATGGGTCGTGGCTGGGTCTTCCAGCATGACAACGATCTGTCATGAAGGATCTGGAGAAGGTCTGTATGGAGGAGTGGGCCAAAATCCCTGCTGCAGTGTGTGCAAACCTGGTCAAGAACTACAGGAAACGTATGATCTCTGTAATTGCAAACAAAGGTTTCTGTACCAAATATTAAGTTCTGCTTTTCTGTTGTGTCAAATACATATGTCATGCAATAAAATGCAAATTAATTACTTAAAAATCATACAATGTGATTTTCTGGATTTTTGTTTTAGATTCCATCACTTACAGTTGAAGTGTACCTATGATACTAATTACAGACTTCCACATGCTTTGTAAGTGGGAAACACTGCCGATTTTGCAGGTTATCAAATACTTGTCCTCCCCACTGTATTTGTTATACCCCCTAACGTGTGTGTCCCCGTCCCCGGAGGCGTGGGAGCTGTGTAAGGCGCTGGGCACGGTTGAGGGCTGGACTGAGATGGGTCGGTCCTGTCTGGTTCACATCGAGGTGGACCTGGCCATCAGAGTGTTCCGGATGAGTGGCAACGTTGGCATGGTGATGTCCCTGCAGGCCATCAAGGTCAGAGGGCACACACAGAATGAGATATCCACCCTCTCAAATAATTTTTATGTTGTGAATGTTGAATTGGAATACATTTGTGTCCTCATAACTGCAGTGTGTTTTCTAGGTAACTACCGTAATGCCCATGATGTGCTGTTCAGTATGTATACAGAGCTGCAGACCCAGAAGATCAGGATCCCTGCTGAGATGAACACCAACCTCATGATCCTACACTCCTATATCCTAGTCAAGGTAGGACTACGATGTTAAACTTGGTAAAGGTGTGGGTGAAATTCAACACTACTGTTGTTTGCTCCTTGGGGTTTACGGCTGGGTGTTTTGTAAAAGCACTTTGTGACAACTGCTGATGTAAAAAGGGCTTTATAAATACATTTGATTGATTGAGTCATTACACTAGGAAAGGGTTTAGTTACTGAAGTTGCATAGATCTGTGGGGTTTAGTCACTGAGGTTGGTGTGTCAAGTGTCAGGTTTAGTTACTGAGGTTGGGTAGATCTGTGGGGTTTAGTTACTGAGGTTGGTGTGTCGGGTGTCAGGTTTAGTTACTGAGGTTGGGTAGATCTGCAGGGTTTAGTCACTGAGGTTGGGTAGATCTGTGGGGTTTAGTCACTCAGGTTGGGAAGGGACTTGAGGTTTAGTCATTGAACTGTGGAAGAATCAGTGAACCCTACACCCCTACCTAACCCTTTCTAAGCTCAGTGATCAAACCCTAACTAAGTGCAATGATTAAATCCAAGCCCCTAGCCCAGTGCAATGACATAGCCCCACACACCTACCCAACCTCAGTGACTAAACCCTCCCCAAGTGTAATGACATCCAGGTTTGAGTCGACAAGGGATTACTACCTACAGACCCAGATGTCTTGGTTTCAGATCCACGTTAAGAGAGGTGATCACTTGAAAGGCGCTCGCATGCTCATCAGAGTTTCCAACAACATCAGCAAATTCCCCTCACGTAAGTAACACACGCACTCCCACGCAAACTAGTCATTTATGTCTCCCACAACCCGTGTGTTTGTGTGTGTAGACATCGTGCCCATCCAAACATCTGCAGTAATTGAGTGCCATCGTGCTGGTTTGAAGAACTCGTCATTCAGCTTCGCCGCCATGCTTATGAGACCAGAGTACCGCAACAAGATCGATCCCAAATACCGGAAAAAGATAGAGGCTATGGTCCGGTATGAAACATGTTCACCAGATACAGGGAACCGAGACCTAACCCTGCCCCCCAGACCTAACCCTGCCCCCGAGGCCACACCCGAACCCAGAAATGTTTGTGTTTGATC
The DNA here is from genome assembly GCF_011004845.1 of Esox lucius. NCBI lineage: Eukaryota > Metazoa > Chordata > Actinopteri > Esociformes > Esocidae > Esox > Esox lucius. The sequence continues at coordinate 21,006,708 of NC_047593.1, forward strand.
CAGTGTGAACTTCCCCACAGAAACACCTCTCTCTCAATTAATTAATTGTTGTTCGATGACCTTTCAAATGATATTAATTACATTGTCAAAGTATGTGTAAACACTTTGGGTTTGGTCACTGAACTGGAATGTAGGTTTGGAGCATTGAAGGTGTGTTTACACATATACACACATGTACACACACACACATACATGTGTGTGTACCCCAAGTTTAAGAAGGCACTCTTAAACTTGGGGTAAAGGTTGGGGTTAGGATTACGTTTTGGGGTTACAGTTAGATTACTGGGAAAATATAATTTTAATTGAGTCCCTAAAAGGTCCACACAAGTATAATTGTGTGTGTGTACATGCGTGTGTGTGTGTGTGTGTTAATCTTAAGTTTAGGGTTAAGATTAGGCATTACATCTAGGTAAAATGTAGGCTTAAATGTTACTTTATTGAGGTTAGGTTTAGGGCAAGGGAGCATGCAATTTCTATTTCCTGGTCCCCATGAGGGTAGCTGTACAAATTTGTGTGTTTTCTCTATATTTGATCATTCTGGTTCAAAATAGTAATACACACACACACACACACACACACACAAAGATAGTTTACATGCATACATACGACAAACAGACCTACATGATATAAACAGCCAGACGGCATAAAGCTGTGTTGAACTGTAGTAACGGTTTAGATGGCAGACTGTGATGTTCTCTGCTCCTCAGAGCTGCTGTGCCCTGGTGGTGCCGAGGGGAACTACAGCACCAAATAAGGGACAGTGTAACCTGGCAACCTGGGACTGTCCTCGTCTTTCTGTTTACTGTTGTTTAAATGGGTCAACATGGAGGGACGACTGAAAACTGTCGACATTACCATGAAACTGTTTTACCTATATTTGCTGATGTACTGTACATATCAGCAGTGACTCTTGTTTTCTGTTCCTTCATATCGACAATGTTTAAAATATCACCATGTTCAACACATCACATTACTGGTGTTATTTATTGCCTCTCCTCAACTTTGCAACCAATGATGACAATAAACACATTTATTGGATTAAATAATAATAATATAAAGTGCCTTAATATTATCAATGTAAGAAAGGAAAACACATGTAAATGAACATCTGGTCTATTTAGCTAGTTTTGTCAGAGATGTAGTTAATACAGTCTAGGGTCTCCCAGGATCAGATTAGGTCCGGTCACTTGGTCTCCCAGGTTTAGATTAGGTGCTCCACCCACTAAACCAAGCACCATACCCCACCCACTATACCAAGCACTGTGCTCCACCCACTAAACCAAGCACCATACCCCACCCACTATACCAAGCACTGTGCTCCACGCACTATACCAAGCACCATGTTCCACCCACTATACCAAGCACCATACTCCACCCAATAAACCAATCACCGTGCTTCACCTACTATACCAAGCACTGTACTCCACCCACTATACCAAGAATAGTACTCCACCCACTAAACCAAGCACATGCTCCACCTACTAAACCAAGCACCTTGTCTTACTTATCAAATCAAGTTTATTTTCATCCTTCAATTCCAGTCATTCACAAACATAATAATGATGGGGGGGGTCAAACATGTCCTACTCAATACCTTCAACTTTTGGAAAATGCTAAATGAAAAACAAACCCTAAGAAAAGGTCATCCTGGAAAACCAAATCCTTGTTCCTTGTTTTTTGGTTGCCCTTCTCACTCATTCCATACCCAGATCACTCACTTTCAGTGTAAAGTTAAATACAGGCTTCTTATGAGGCATTCTTCACCCACTGTATTCACCTAAAGAAAGTATTATCTTGCTAATCAACTACTGTGGTAACATACAATACTGAACCAAAGTTTTAGGTCACCTAACAAAAATGTTCAAAACCATTTGTCTGGAAAGTGTTTATTTGCAATTAAACACAATTATATAACAATACTACTGCATATAACTTGCCCTTTGGTAGTTCTTGTCTGGTCATTCCTAAAATCCACTATTCCTTTGGCTGTCAGTAATTTCAGTTCTTTGCAGCCAATGACCAAATAAAAAATAAATCCACAAATTCACCGCTCCTCCTAAACAAGAACAAAGAAACTCAGTCCAGAAGAGAAAAGGTATTAGCCCTTCCACATAGTGGTAATCAAATCTAATAACTGGTCCCAGGTCACACTAGAAGTACATATATTGTGTGTGAATAAAAGCCACTTTTTGTGGGCCCCACAGGACACATTCTGTCAATTCAGACCAGACGGGATAGCTTTCATTGCCCTCACACATCGAGGAGCCTTGGGCATCCACCAAGCCTTGTTTCAGAGATGCTCTGACCCAGTCGTCAGGCCATGACTATTTGACCCTTGTCAAAGTCACTTCTGCCCATTTCTCCTGTATCCAACACATTGACTACAAGAACTGATTGTTCACTTATTATCTAATCCACCCAGACCTTGACATGTGCCCTTGTTAGGAGATGATCAATGTTATTCACTTCACCTGTGAGTGGTCATCATGTTTTGGCACATTATTGTAAACATTAGTCCCTCACAATAGATTTAGAAGGAAAATGATCTCTCTGCATCCAGCAAATGATGTCTCACGATTAACATCCTGCATTTCAGAAATTGCACTGATTGGCCAGATTGTGGTGCTGTACAGCCAGTCACTGGAAACACCAACAAGGTCACAGCATTTACAACATTTGTCCGCAGTGACACTGACTGCGTGGCAGACAATAAAATTAAATAACACAAGTCTAACCACCTGACCACAGGAAACAGCCAATGGTTATTATGCCACATTCTTAAGTCACACACACATTTGCACAGCTCCAATCTGAAATGTACTATGTAGAAAAATGCACTGCAGAACTTTCAATTCAAATTTACAAACAACACAACCATTATATAAATTACACCTATATCATATATCAACTACTATAATCTATTGGACAGCATCTCATTTAATAAATTAATTCCCTGAGATTTGGATGATTGCATTTCAGATGTATTTGTGAAGTTCTCTAGTTGGAGGGGTTCTGCTGTTCGCTGGCTAAACAGGATACACGTGTGTTAAAGGAAAGTCAACACTATTCTGAGTAAACACATCCTGGGTTTCATGATACCTGATGCTTGTTCTGTGTCTTCTGGAGGTGGTGTGGTTGGCACAATGTTTTCCTTTGTCAGTTGTAGGTTTGGCACAGAATCAGGCTTTGGCTGTTTCTGTGTGGGTTTGAGCATGTGGTTGGGCTTCTTTAATAGGGACATTGGTTGCTTACTGTCACATTCACAAGTCTTGCCCAATGCATATTTACCAACATGGCTCCAGGGAATTATATGTAAGAGAGTGAAGTGAGCCAATACAAAATACACATTGATGCTCATGCTCTGTGGTGTAATATTCTGGGGTTTCTCGTTCTCATTACCTTTACCATCACCATTCCACAAAGCCCTGAGGATGTGTTAATGTCCATAGTGAATAAAAGTGAATCTGACCACATTTTATATCACGTCACAGGTAGTTTTCCCCATCACCTATATTCAACAAGTACAGTTACACTTAGACATTTATTTTTGGATAGCTGTTTCTAGTGGCAACCATGCCAAACAGATTCTACTTGTCATAATTGCTCTTCAGGTGAGATTAATGGAACCAACTACAGAACAAGGTGGGCCACTTCCCATCAAAAGTGGGCATTGTCCAGTAATGACGTTTCTGTCACTAAAGACTGAGGTTCTTTTTTCTAACCAACAGCAGAACAGGTTTAGCTGGGTTTTGAGTCATCTGTCGTCGTGGGCAACCTCTGTAATGATGTACTTTGGTGTGGCTGGTTACACCTTGACTGCTGGTCTCTAACATATCGGGAGCAACCGTCACAGAGTTATCAGCTAGGAGCCTGGCAGGTCATGGATATCTGTGGCAGACTGGGAGACCAGCAGGTCATGATATCTGTGGCAGACCGGGAGACCGGCAGGTCATGATATCTGTGGCAGACCGGGAGACCGGCAGGTCATGGATATCTGTGGCAGACTGGGAGACCGGCAGGTCATGGATATCTGTGGCAGACTGGGAGACCGGCAGGTCATGGATATCTGTGGCAGACTGGGAGACCGGCAGGTCATGGATATCTGTGGCAGACTGGGAGACCGGCAGGTCATGGATATCTGTGGCAGACTGGGAGACCAGCAGGTCATGGATATCTGTGGCAGACTGGGAGACCAGCAGGTCATGGATATCTGTGGCAGACTGGGAGACCGGCAGGTCATGGATATCTGTGGCAGACTGGGAAATCGGCAGGACAGGGTTGTCTGTTGAAGGTCAAAGGTCAATTTTGAAGTTTGTAAGCTTTCAGAGTATAAGATGCTTTACTGACACAGACCGGAGCTGACCATACACCAAACAATCATCTATAAACACTCGATTTTAACATTCCCCTGTCTGATACGCATGTAAATACTGTATTTAATTTAATCATCCTTACTCCCCTAACTGATATGGAGCCAAACACACTCTTTCCTGCATCAATTTCTATCCAATGTCCCGTCAGAACCACCTGGCCAGGGGCTGTAGAACGACGAGGCACACCTGCCTCTAATCATTACCTGGCAGGGGGAGGATAGAAGGAATGAAGGTAAAGCAGAAGGGACGAGGGTAACGCAGAAGGGACGAGGGTAACGCAGAAGGGACGAGGGTAACGCAGAAGGGACGAGGGTAAAGCAGAAGGGACGAGGGTAAAGCAGAAGGGACGAGGGCAAAGCAGAAGGGAGCAGAATAACCCAGAAGGGAAGAGGGTAAAGCAGATGGGACGAGGGTAAAGCAGAAGGGACAAGTGTAACGCCTCATGGCTAGAACTGCCCCAGCGAGGCTGCTAGATGATGCCGCCTCTTCTACACCTTCCCAATGTTTAGGGTTTTCTGCAATGTTTGTTAGTAAAAGGCCCTCCAGGGCCCTGAACGCTGGTACTGTTTCCATTTCCCATGTCTCTCCCCTCCACAATGTAAATTACTGTCTCATCTGATCCTTAACCAACGCAAATGCCTCACTAGCCACCATGTTTATCGTTATTCAGCTTGCTATCTTTATTAGTAATGGGTGTTTCATATTTATTTTATTTCACTTTATTTACATTATTATTTCTATTGCTTCAGCGCTGTAACATACAACCCTACAGCTCCAGGAGTTTTGGGGGCCCGTGGGTCTGTCAATTCAATCAAGGTGGGGAGTCCAGGAGATTTGGGGGCCTGTGGGTCTGTCAATTTAATCAAGTTGGGAAGGTCCAGGAGGTTTGGGGCCCATGGGTCTGGCAATTCAACCCAGCCCAGAGTGTTTTAGTGGCCGACATTAACGCAGCTCAGATGGTGTGACTGAGACGTCAGGCGATGGGCACTTTGTTTCAACGATGACCTCATGATTTCAACTGCACAGGATGGCATGAAACAACACCAAACTGTTTGCAGGGTTTCTAAATCAACTGTCCGTTTGTAAGAAGGCTGTTAGGATACACTATGACAAAGAGACCAAAACTACACATTTGGGTTAAAACCCTCTTTATTTTGAAGTATGGTAATGGGAGCATCTTGTTATGGTAAACCTTTCCACGGCAGCAGCTGGACAGTTTGTCAGCATCCAAAGAAATATGAAAGGAGCAAAACCCATGAGAGAGGAACAGTCCTGACTCAATGTCATCTGATGCCATACCATACCATACCATCTTCTTCCGCTTATCCGGGGCCGGGTCGCGGGGGCAGCAGTCTAAGCAGGGATGCCCAGACTTCCCTCTCCCCAGACACTTCCTCTAGCTCTTCCGGGGGGACACCGAGGCGTTCCCAGGCCAGCCGGGAGACATAGTCCCTCCAGCGTGTCCTAGGTCTTCCCCGGGGTCTCCTCCCGGTGGGACGGGACCGGAACACCTTCCCAGGAAGGCGTTCCGGAGGCATCCGAAAAAGATGCCCAAGCCACCTCAGCTGACCCCTCTCGATGTGGAGGAGCAGTGGCTCTACTCTGAGCTCCTCCCGGGTGACCGAGCTTCTCACCCTATCTCTAAGGGATCGCCCGGCCACCCTGCGGAGAAAGCTCATTTCGGCCGCCTGTATCCGGGATCTTGTCCTTTCGGTCATGACCCAAAGCTCATGATCATAGGTGAGAGTAGGAACGTAGATTGACTGGTAAATCGAGAGCTTCGCCTTGCGGCTCAGCTCTTTCTTCACCACGACAGACCGATACATCGACTGCATTACTGCAGAAGCTGCACCGATCCGTCTGTCAATCTCCCGTTCCATCCTTCCCTCACTCGTGAACAAGACCCCTAGATACTTAAACTCCTCCACTTGAGGCAGGCACTCTCCACCAACCTGAAGTGGGCAAGCCACCCTTTTCCGACTGAGGACCATGGCCTCGGATTTGGAGGTACTGATTTTCATCCCCACCGCTTCACACTCGGCTGCAAACCGTCCCAGCGCATGCTGAAGGTCCTGGTTAGAAGGGGCCAACACGACAATCATCTGCAAAGAGCAGAGACGAAATTGTGTGGTCCCCAAACCTGACACCCTCCGGCCCCTGGCTGCGCCTAGAAATTCTGTCCATAAAAATTACGAACAGAACCGGTGACAAAGGGCAGCCCTGCCGGAGTCCAACATGCACTGGGAACAAGTCTGACTTACTGCCGGCAATGCGGACCAAGCTCCTGCTTCGGTTGTACAGGGACCTGACAGCCCTTAGCAAAGGACCCAGGATCCCATATTCCCCAAGCACCCTCCACAAGATGCCGCGAGGGACACAGTCGAATTCCTTCTCCAAATCCACAAAACACATGTGGATTGGTTGGGCAAACTCCCAAGAACCCTCCAACACCCCGTAGAGGGTATAGAGCTGGTCCAGTGTTCCACGGCCCGGACGAAAACCACACTGTTCCTCCTGAATCCGAGGTTCTACTATCGGCCGTATTCTCCTCTCCAGAACCCTGGCATAGACTTTCCCGGGGAGGCTGAGAAGTGTGATCCCCCTATAGTTGGAACACACCCTCCGGTCTCCCTTCTTAAAAAGAGGGACCACCACCCCGGTCTGCCATCCCAGAGGCACTGTCCCCGACCGCCACGCGATGTTGCACAGGCGTGTCAACCAAGACAGCCCCACAACATCCAGAGACTTGAGGTACTCAGGGCGGATCTCATCCACCCCCAGTGCCTTGCCACCGAGGAGTTTCTTGACCACCTCAGTGACTTCAGCCCGGGTGATGGACGAGTCCACCTCTGAGCCCTCATCCTCTGCTTCCTCAATGGAAGAAGTGACAGCGGGATTGAGGAGATCCTCGAAGTACTCCTTCCACCGCCCGACGACATCCTCAGTTGAGGTCAACAGCTGCCCACCTCTACTGTAAACAGCGTTGGTAGGGCACTGTTTCCCTCTCCTGAGGCGCCGGATGGTTTGCCAGAATCTCTTCGAGGCCAGCCGATAGTCCTTCTCCATGGCCTCACCGAACTCCTCCCAGGCCCGAGTTTTTGCCTCCACAACCACCCGGGCTGCAGCCCGCTTGGCCTGTCGGTACCCGTCAGCTGCGTCAGGAGTCCCACAAGCCAACCAGGCCTGATAGGACTCCTTCTTCAGCTTGACGGCATCCCTTACTTCCGGTGTCCACCACCGGGTTCGGGGATTGCCGCCTCGACAGGCACCGGAGACCTTACGGCCACAGCTCTGAGCGGCCGCTTCGACAATGGCGGTGGAGAACATGGACCACTCGGACTCAATATCTCCAGCCTCCCTCGGGATCCAGTCGAAGCTCTGCCGGAGGTGGTAGTTAAAGATCTCTCTGACAGGAGACTCGGCCAGACGTTCCCAGCAGACCCTTACAGTACGCTTGGGCCTGCCGAGTCTGTCCAGCTTCCTCCCCCGCCATCGGATCCAACTCACCACCAGGTGGTGATCAGTTGACAGCTCCGCCCCTCTCTTCACCCGAGTGTCCAAGACATACGACCGCAGGTCAGATGAGACGACAACAAAGTCGATCATCGACCTGCGGCCTAGGGTGTCCTGGTGCCACGTGCACTGATGGACACCCTTATGCTTGAACATGGTGTTTGTTATGGACAAACTGTGACTAGCACAGAAATCCAATAACTGAACACCACTCGGGTTCAGATCAGGGGGGCCGTTCCTCCCAATCACGCCCCTCCAGGTGTCACTGTCGTTGCCCACGTGGGCGTTGAAGTCCCCCAGTAGAACAATAGAGTCCCCAGTCGGAGCACTTTCCAGCACCCCTCCCAGAGACTCCAAGAAGGTCGGGTACTCTGCACTGCCGTTCGGCCCGTAGGCACAAACAACAGTGAGAGACCTATCCCCGACCCGTAGGTGCAGGGAAACGACCCTCTCGTTCACCGGGGTAAACTCCAACACATGGCGGCAGAGCTGGGGAGCTATAAGCAAACCCACACCAGCCACATAAGAATGTGCTCTCCTGTTACATGTTTGTTAACAATATTATTTTATTTCACGATATTCTATCCATAATCAAAATGTAAACCCATGGTCACTAGATCCCTGACGTTCAACCACTGGAATGTTCATAATGCCCTTAATTCAGCCTTGAATCAATACAATAGTTTGTAAAGAAGTAGAACCTGTACTGATCTGATCACAGATGTAAATTCCATGTTGACTGATAATAGTGTGTTCTGAAAGTATTCAGACTCTTTCACTTTTCACTATAAAACTATTTGGAAAAGCTACATCTGACATCCAGAGGGGCCAGACTTTAGTTAATGTTTGTAAGGCTGAACTGCAGATACCTCCACGTTATCTTACCTCAAACATTAAGTGGAAAACCTGCAGTTTAACTGGGCTAATCTGACATGTCTCAGGCTCACTCAGAGTTAGCAAGAACTGCTGTTGGCTGCTACACCCCCCAAGCATTGAACGCCTTGTGTTTATTTGCAAATTATTTCTGAAGCACAGTAGTGGGTACCAATATTTTTTACTTTTACAGCAGATAAAAGTCAGTACAGACAATGGAGACCATTCAGGAACACTTAAAACCTTAAATGGATTATTATGATGAAGATTTTGACTCTCAGCATGAATTCGAACATAAATGTTCAGAAGACATCATCAATTAAAGGTTTAAGCAAATGTTTCAAATATTTTTCGGCAAAATTGTTCCTATAATATTCCCCATTTAAACTTTCTATCAGTCCATCCATCAAATTGCAATGACTTGTAATTTCCTCATACTCACTTTAGACACTACTATCCCCCATCCTAAACCACCCTGGAGTAGCTGGTACTATACCAGTCAGTACTATCCCCCCACCCTGGACTAGCTGGTACTATACCAGTCAGTACTATCCCCCATCCTAAACCACCCTGGAGTAGCTGGTACTATACCAGTCAGTACTATCCCCCACCCTAAACCACCCTGGACTAGCTGGTACTATACCAGTCAGTACTATCCCCCACCCTAAACCACCCTGGAGTAGCTGGTACTATACCAGTCAGTACTATCCCCCACCCTAAACCCCCTGGACTAGTTGGTACTATACCAGTCAGTACTATCCCCCACCCTAAACCACCCTGGACTAGTTGGTACTATACCAGTCAGTACTATCCCCCACCCTAAACCACCCTGGACTAGCTGGTACTATACCAGTCAGTACTATCCCCCATCCTAAACCACCCTGGAGTAGCTGGTACTATACCAGTCAGTACTATCCCCCCACCCTGGACTAGCTTGTACTATACCAGTCAGTACTACCCCCCACCCTAAACCACCCTGGACTAGCTGGTACTATACCAGTCAGTACTATCCCCCACCCTAAACCACTCTGGACTAGCTGGTACTATACCAGTCAGTACTATCCCCCACCCTAAACCACTCTGGACTAGCTGGTACTATACCAGTCAGTACTATCCCCCACCCTAAACCACCCTGGACTAGTGAGTTACTACATTTTGCAGACATGCCATAGAGTTGTGACGTCCCATGAAACAGTTGTGACGATTGTACAGTTTAGAGAATGTTAAGAATGTTTCAAAAAATGAGCCAAAGCGACTGAGAAAAACTGTAATATTTGGTCAAGTGTCCCACAGAAGGATTTAACTGTATCCCAAAGGAATTCTTCTGTCACCACCACCTCACATTGCATAGTTGAAAGGGGTGTGGAATATGGTCAATATACCATAGCTAAAGACTGTTCTGCTGAATGATGCAACGTAGATACAGATGCCTGATCCCTGCCGTGGAATACTGGTCATACAGCCCCAACCCTTTATGCTCCTTATCGCTATTATAAATGTACTTATTAACTAACTTATAAATGTTACTATTATAAACCTACTTATTAACTAACTTGTAAATGTTTCTATTATAAACATACTTATTAATTAACTTATTAATGTAACTTCTAAACTACCATCACAACTAGAATGGTAGCGATTGATCTTTCATACTCAGTGGTATGAGGTCATAAACACCTCCTAACCCCTACTAAATTTGAAATCTGAAGCATGTGATAAAACAAATTGAGTAGATCAACCTTTTGACAGACTAACAAACAAGTTCCGCAAGGTACAATATCCTCTATGATTGCCAGCAAACAAAACACCATCCCAGAAGACATACAGTCACTTTGAGCATCATTGATCATTTGAGTGGACTACATATCACAGCTCCTGTCAGACGTCTACGGAAACATTCATTCCCAAGTTAGAAACTGCTAAGGTAAGTTTTATGGTGTTGGTGGCTCATTTATATTAAAATGTTTCTGGCCTACTTTTTTATCGGGATGCAAACTGCAAATACAATATCCAGTGTTCCTAAGAACTGTTTTGTAAGTAAACACTGTTTATACAGGAAACCCAATCATTTTTTATTCAGAATTGGCTTTTGCCCATTTCAATGTGCTCTGAAAAAGATTTGAGCCAAAAAGATCTGACATTATTGGTCAGAAGTCCAATTTGTGGGGAAGATCAGAATATTTCTGCCTTCATAAATGGACCAATGGACAGAAAGGCATCTCAAAACGGTATTTCTTTAAGCAATTGGGTGGTATGTGTAAAAATGATTGGTGAATAACATCAGGTTTCTGTCTGGTGACCACTAGATCAGTACTGAACAACCTGTTTCTGGGTTGGTGACCACTATATCAGTACTGAACAACCTGTTTCTGGGTTGGTGACCACTATATCAGTACTGAACAACCTGTTTCTGGGTTGGTGACCACTAGATCAGTACTGAACAACCTGTTTCTGGGTTGGTGACCACTAGATCAGTACTGAACAACCTGTTTCTGGGTTGGTGACCACTAGATCTGTACTGAACAACCTGTTTCACACTTCAGAAAGTATTCACACCCCTTCAGTTTCTTTATGTTTTAAGGGAAAAACACAGCTGTTTGTGTCTATTTGTGGACTCAAAAACGATAGATCACAGAATGCATCTTATCTCAGTTTAGAGTGATTAATGGTATGTATCCTTATGTACATGAGATATCAGTTTTTCAATAAATTGGCACAAATTCCTAAAAACACATTTCCCCATTGTCATTATGAGGTTTTGTGTGAAGATTGGAGATATATTTTTTTCTTTTTAATCATCATTTAAATCCAGGAGTCTGAATACTTTCTGAAGGCACATTATGCGTTTTTTTCTAGCCAATGAGAACAGACATTATGGCTTGTCTAGCTAATGTGACAAAGACTAAAAAAAATATTTCTTGGTGACCGAGTCTTAGACATTTCCTCAGACTTCCATTTCTTATATGGGATTTATTTTATAATTAAAGAACAAGTTAATGGTCCTTCCACTCGATGGTTTAATATTGTTTGTGTTTTTAACACATTCCCTTGCTGTACAAGGTAAACAGTGGCTGTTAGAGAGGTGGAAGAACCGATTGGAATCAATTCCTGGTGTTATTATAACAATTCAAAATCCAGTATGAAAACTCTATTATCCAATAGCATGATTCCAAATCAATACAAAATATGAAAATCTTGTGCACACACACACACACAGATAGAGAGACATGTGGTTGCCCCAGAGGTTTTTTGGCTTACTATAATGTAGCTACTGAAGGTTGTAGCCATCTAGGTTGTTGTATATCCTGACCCAAAAAGCAGGCATGGATGCAGACTTTGAAAATCCACCAGAAACAGTTGCAATATTACCTTAAAGAGTTTTATTTTAGGCTTACTATAATGTAGACACTGAAGGTTATAGCCAGCAAGGTTTTTGTCTATCTGGAACAAACCCTAATGCATACTTTGTCTTGACTCTGAGAATATACTAATGTGGGACCTATAGTTGACAGGTCCGCTTCTCTAACCTCTATGCTTTTTAACAAGGTACAGTCAGTCACTCACTCACCCACACAGTCAGTCAGTCAGTCACTCACTCACCCACACAGTCAGTCAGTCAGTCACTCACTCACCCACACAGTCAGTCAGTAAGTCACTCACCCACACAGTTAGTCAGTCAGTCAGTCAGTCAGTCAGTGAGAGACATTCACTCTTCTAGGCCGGCTCTGCTTACGTGGTCCGGCAAAAACAGCTGGACTCCATGGTTAAGGTACTACGGTTGTGGATTTGACATATATCGCCATCTAGTGGTCTAGTGGTGAACCTGATTCTCTTGACCAGCTTTATTAGTTCTTCTGACCGGGTACAGAACCAAACCATCTGTGTCACCATAGTTTGACATTAGATTTATGCCCAGACCATTGCACTGGCTACAGTTTTGAAAACAGAACACACAACTTGAGCCAATAAATTATGAGAAATTGTAACGCAGATAAAACCTGTAAAGTAACACTGCCTGACCTGAAAAATTTGGGTAGTTAAATAATATACAGCGGCACCCAGAATCCTGTTTTTCTATACTGTACATACACCTCTGAACACACACATGGCTAGCTATTGTTAAACAATGTTTGATTATAACACATTATAACACAACAAGGGGCTTGATTCTTGGTTATGGGCAGTTCTTTAATTCTGTAGGTGTCCTACCTGTTCTTTGTTTTTGGTGTCTAGCGTCAACTTCTGTAACTGTCTCTAAAACCTGTCAACAGCATAGTTAGGTGTGGCATTTAGATGCAAAAAAAAATGTCAGTTGTGTCAATCTAAGCATTGTTCTTCCAGGGTTTGGGTCAGTTTTATTTCAGGGAAAATCACAATCTGTTGAGTAAGTGAAACACCATAATTGGACTATTACTGGAGATTATGGACCCCAACCCTACATTCATCCTCTCCTGGACATCATGGTTCTGTGATCTTGGATAATGTGTTACACATTACCACCAACAGGTTTAATGTGTTGCTATAAACTGGCTCATTATTAAAATGTAGATTTTGGTCATCTAGCAGAACTACTTAGAGGAGTAAGTATATTCTGTACACATTTGGTTCCTGGTCCCCAGTAGGATTCAAACCCACAACCCTGACATAACAAGCATAACAAGGTTTGAAAGTGCAGTGTTTATTGATGATTAGATGTGCATGTGTTTAATTTGTTTATCTCCACAGGATCTTACGAAGACATGGAGGAAATAAAACATCTAATGATTCTTGTCCTGGTAGCAGGTAATTAACATTATGTGTGTATGTGTGTGTGTGCGCCTCTGGTGTCAACGTGAACTAGCTTAACTATTTGCACATGAATTTTGAAGAACCACTTTTTACCACAATATGTAGTTGGGAAAGTCTTGGTTCTGTATCAGGATGGAGAAATAAAACTGATGACTGACAGGTGGATCTTGGTTCTGTATCAGGATGGTTAAATCACACTAATGACTGACAGGTGGATCTTGGTTCTGTATCAGGATGGTTAAATCACACTAATGACTGACAGTTGGATCTTGGTTCTGTATCAGGATGGTGAAATAAGACTGATGACTGACAGTTGGATCTTGGTTCTGTATCAGGATGGTGAAATAAGACTGATGACTGACAGGTGGATCTTGGTTCTGTATCAGGATGGTGAAATTAGACTGATGACTGACAGGTGGATCTTGGTTCTGTATCAGGATGGTGAAATTAGACTGATGACTGACCGGTGGATCTTGGTTCTGTATCAGGATGGTGAAATTAGACTGATGACTGACAGGTGGATCTTGGTTCTGTATCAGGATGGTGAAATTAGACCGATGACTGACAGGTGGATCTTGGTTCTGTATCTATGTATGATGGATATAGATTTTAATGGACTGGAATGTATTCTGGTCTGAACATTTCATAAATCATTTTCTAACAGGACTATTGGGGAACACACACCCTTATACACACACACACACACACAGACACACACACAGTTCAGGACGTTTTTTTATCACATTTCTCTACATATACCAAGAACCGCTTTTCCAAAAAAAGTTGGGACGCTGCATATTTTGGGCCCTCCTCTGTGTTTCATTAGGAAAACAACCAATCAACATACAACATACATTTTGTGTACCGTCTTCTGTAACTGAAGTACCACAACATAAAGGGGAGGACTGGTCATCTGGCAATGGGCCAGTATATTAAATAACTTCTGTTCCCAATCCACCCCTGCTAATACTCACAAATAAAATAACAGCACTCACATGAACAAAACATCTATAACTATATATTTTACACCATCACAACCGATAAAAATAAACTTCTGCACATAGAAATGTGACAATCCTATCAAATTGTACTAACATAATCTGTTGAACTATCGATTAAATATTTGATTCCAGGAACTTAATTTCCTACTGTTTCCATCCACAGCAACTTTAACCCCAACTGCCGCACCAGGCCAAAGCACATCACAGACCACCTCACCAACCACCACACCAGGCCAAAGTCCAGCGCAGACCACCTCACCAACCACCACACCAGGCCAAAGCACATCACAGACCACCTCACCAACCACCACACCAGGCCAAAGCACAGCACAGACCACCTCACCAACCACCACACCAGGCCAAAGCACAGCACAGACCACCTCACCAACCACCACACCAAGCCAAAGCACAGAACAGACCACCTCACCAACCACCACACCAGGCCAAAGCACAGCACAGACCACCTCACCAACCACCACACCAGGCCAAAGCACAGCACAGACCACCTCAGCGACCGCTGCATCGGGCCAAAGTGCATCACAGACCACCTCAGCGACCGCTGCATCGGACCAAAGTGCATCACAGACCACCTCAGCAACCGCCACACCAGGCCAAAGCACAGCACAGACCACCTCAGCGACCGCTGCATCGGTCCAAAGTGCATCACAGACCACCTCAGCGACCGCTGCATCGGGCCAAAGTGCATCACAGACCACCTCACCGACCGCTGCATCGGGCCAACGTGCATCACAGACCACCTCAGCGACCGCTGCATCGGGCCAACGTGCATCACAGACCACCTCAGCGACCGCTGCATCGGGCCAAAGTGCATCACAGACCACCTCACCGACCGCTGCATCGGGCCAACGTGCATCACAGACCACCTCACCGACCGCTGCATCGGGCCAATGTGCATCACAGACCACCTCAGCGACCGCTGCATCAGACCAAAGTGCATCACAGACCACCTCAGCAACCGCCACACCAGGCCAAAGCACAGCACAGACCACCTCAGCGACCGCTGCATCGGGCCAAAGTGCATCACAGACCACCTCAGCGACCGCTGCATCGGACCAACGTGCATCACAGACCACCTCAGCGACCGCTGCATCGGACCAAAGTGCATCACAGACCACCTCAGCGACCGCTGCATCGGACCAACGTGCATCACAGACCACCTCAGCGACCGCTGCATCGGACCAAAGTGCATCACAGACCACCTCAGCAACCGCCACACCAGGCCAAAGCACAGCACAGACCACCTCAGCGACCGCTGCATCGGGCCAACGTGCATCACAGACCACCTCAGCGACCGCTGCATCGGTCCAAAGTGCATCACAGACCACCTCAGCGACCGCTGCATCGGGCCAAAGTGCATCACAGACCACCTCACCGACCGCTGCATCGGGCCAACGTGCATCACAGACCACCTCACCGACCGCTGCATCGGGCCAACGTGCATCACAGACCACCTCACCGACCGCTGCATCGGGCCAACGTGCATCACAGACCACCTCAGCGACCGCTGCATCAGACCAAAGTGCATCACAGACCACCTCAGCAACCGCCACACCAGGCCAAAGCACAGCACAGACCACCTCAGCGACCGCTGCATCGGACCAACGTGCATCACAGACCACCTCAGCGACCGCTGCATCGGACCAAAGTGCATCACAGACCACCTCAGCAACCGCCACACCAGGCCAAAGCACAGCACAGACCACCTCAGCGACCGCTGCATCGGGCCAACGTGCATCACAGACCACCTCAGCGACCGCTGCATCGGTCCAAAGTGCATCACAGACCACCTCAGCGACCGCTGCATCGGTCCAAAGTGCATCACAGACCACCTCAGCGACCGCTGCATCGGGCCAAAGTTCATCACAGACCACCTCACCGACCGCTGCATCGGGCCAACGTGCATCACAGACCACCTCAGCGACCGCTGCATCGGTCCAAAGTGCATCACAGACCACCTCACCGACCGCTGCATCGGGCCAACGTGCATCACAGACCACCTCAGCGACCGCTGCATCGGGCCAACGTGCATCACAGACCACCTCAGCGACCGCTGCATCGGACCAAAGTGCATCACAGACTACCTCAGCAACCGCCACACCAGGCCAAAGCACAGCACAGACCACCTCAGCGACCGCTGCATCGGGCCAACGTGCATCACAGACCACCTCAGCGACCGCTGCATCGGTCCAAAGTGCATCACAGACCACCTCAGCGACCGCTGCATCGGTCCAAAGTGCATCACAGACCACCTCAGCGACCGCTGCATCGGGCCAAAGTTCATCACAGACCACCTCAGCGACCGCTGCATCGGTCCAAAGTGCATCACAGACCACCTCAGCGACCGCTGCATCGGGCCAAAGTTCATCACAGACCACCTCACCGACCGCTGCATCGGGCCAACGTGCATCACAGACCACCTCACCGACCGCTGCATCGGGCCAACGTGCATCACAGACCACCTCAGCGACCGCTGCATCGGTCCAAAGTGCATCACAGACCACCTCAGCGACCGCTGCATCGGTCCAAAGTGCATCACAGACCACCTCAGCGACCGCTGCATCGGGCCAAAGTGCATCGCAGACCACCTCAGCGACCGCTGCATCGGACCAACGTGCATCACAGACCACCTCAGCGACCGCTGCATCGGGCCAACGTGCATCACAGACCACCTCAGCGACCGCTGCATCGGACCAAAGTGCATCACAGACCACCTCAGCGACCGCTGCATCGGGCCAAAGTGCATCACAGACCACCTCACCGACCGCTGCATCGGGCCAACGTGCATCACAGACCACCTCACCGACCGCTGCATCGGGCCAACGTGCATCACAGACCACCTCACCGACCGCTGCATCGGGCCAACGTGCATCACAGACCACCTCAGCGACCGCTGCATCGGGCCAACGTGCATCACAGACCACCTCAGCGACCGCTGCATCGGACCAAAGTGCATCACAGACCACCTCAGCAACCGCCACACCAGGCCAAAGCACAGCACAGACCACCTCAGCGACCGCTGCATCGGGCCAACGTGCATCACAGACCACCTCAGCGACCGCTGCATCGGTCCAAAGTGCATCACAGACCACCTCAGCGACCGCTGCATCGGGCCAAAGTTCATCACAGACCACCTCACCGACCGCTGCATCGGGCCAACGTGCATCACAGACCACCTCAGCGACCGCTGCATCGGTCCAAAGTGCATCACAGACCACCTCAGCGACCGCTGCATCGGTCCAAAGTGCATCACAGACCACCTCAGCGACCGCTGCATCGGGCCAAAGTGCATCGCAGACCACCTCAGCGACCGCTGCATCGGACCAACGTGCATCACAGACCACCTCAGCGACCGCTGCATCGGGCCAACGTGCATCACAGACCACCTCAGCGACCGCTGCATCGGACCAAAGTGCATCACAGACCACCTCAGCGACCGCTGCATCGGGCCAAAGTGCATCACAGACCACCTCACCGACCGCTGCATCGGGCCAACGTGCATCACAGACCACCTCACCGACCGCTGCATCGGGCCAACGTGCATCACAGACCACCTCACCGACCGCTGCATCGGGCCAACGTGCATCACAGACCACCTCAGCGACCGCTGCATCGGGCCAACGTGCATCACAGACCACCTCAGCGACCGCTGCATCGGGCCAACGTGCATCACAGACCACCTCAGCGACCGCTGCATCGGACCAAAGTGCATCACAGACCACCTCAGCAACCGCCACACCAGGCCAAAGCACAGCACAGACCACCTCAGCGACCGCTGCATCGGGCCAACGTGCATCACAGACCACCTCAGCGACCGCTGCATCGGGCCAACGTGCATCACAGACCACCTCAGCGACCGCTGCATCGGGCCAACGTGCATCACAGACCACCTCAGCGACCGCTGCATCGGGCCAAAGTGCTTCACAGACCACCTCAGCAACCGCCACACCAGGCCAAAGCACAGCACAGACCACCTCAGCGACCGCTGCATCGGGCCAACGTGCATCACAGACCACCTCGGCGACCGCTGCATCGGTCCAAAGTGCATCACAGACCACCTCAGCGACCGCTGCATCGGGCCAAAGTTCATCACAGACCACCTCACCGACCGCTGCATCGGGCCAACGTGCATCACAGACCACCTCAGCGACCGCTGCATCGGACCAAAGTGCATCACAGACCACCTCAGCAACCGCTGCACCAGGCCAAAGCACAGCACAGACCACCTCAGCGACCGCTGCATCGGGCCAACGTGCATCACAGACCACCTCAGCGACCGCTGCATCGGTCCAAAGTGCATCACAGACCATCTCAGCGACCGCTGCATCGGGCCAAAGTGCATCACAGACCACCTCACCGACCGCTGCATCGGGCCAACGTACATCACAGACCATCTCAGCGACCGCTGCATCGGGCCAACGTGCATCACAGACCACCTCAGCGACCGCTGCATCGGACCAAAGTGCATCACAGACCACCTCAGCGACCGCTGCATCGGGCCAAAGTGCATCACAGACCACCTCACCGACCGCTGCATCGGGCCAACGTGCATCACAGACCACCTCAGCGACCGCTGCATCGGTCCAAAGTGCATCACAGACCATCTCAGCGACCGCTGCATCGGGCCAACGTGCATCACAGACCACCTCAGCGACCGCTGCATCGGGCCAACGTGCATCACAGACCACCTCAGCGACCGCTGCATCGGGCCAACGTGCATCACAGACCACCTCAGCGACCGCTGCATCGGGCCAAAGTGCATCACAGACCACCTCACCGACCGCTGCATCGGGCCAAAGTGCATCACAGACCACCTCAGCAACCGCCACACCAGGCCAAAGCACAGCACAGACCACCTCAGCGACCGCCACACCAGGCCAAAGCACAGCACAGACCACCTCAGCGACCGCTGCATCGGGCCAAAGTGCATCACAGACCACCTCAGCGACCGCTGCATCGGACCAAAGTGCATCACAGACCACCTCAGCAACCGCCACACCAGGCCAAAGCACAGCACAGACCACCTCAGCGACCGCTGCATCGGACCAAAGTGCATCACAGACCACCTCAGCAACCGCCACACCAGGCCAAAGCACAGCACAGACCACCTCAGCGACCCCTGCATCGGGCCAACGTGCATCACAGACCACCTCAGCGACCGCTGCATCGGGCCAAAGTGCATCACAGACCACCTCAGCAACCGCCACACCAGGCCAAAGCACAGCACAGACCACCTCAGCGACCGCTGCATCGGGCCAACGTGCATCACAGACCACCTCAGCGACCGCTGCATCGGACCAAAGTGCATCACAGACCACCTCAGCAACCGCCACACCAGGCCAAAGCACAGCACAGACCACCTCAGCGACCGCTGCATCGGTCCAAAGTGCATCACAGACCACCTCAGCGACCCCTGCCTCGGGCCAACGTGCATCACAGACCACCTCAGCGACCGCTGCATCGGGCCAAAGTGCATCACAGACCACCTCAGCAACCGCCACACCAGGCCAAAGCACAGCACAGACCACCTCAGCGACCGCCGCATCGGTCCAAAGTGCATCACAGACCACCTCAGCGACCGCTGCATCGGGCCAACGTGCATCACAGACCACCTCAGCGACCGCTGCATCGGGCCAACGTGCATCACAGACCACCTCAGCGACCGCTGCATCGGGCCAACGTGCATCACAGACCACCTCAGCGACCGCTGCATCGGACCAAAGTGCATCACAGACCACCTCAGCAACCGCCACACCAGGCCAAAGCACAGCACAGACCACCTCAGCGACCGCTGCATCGGGCCAACGTGCATCACAGACCACCTCAGCGACCGCTGCATCGGGCCAACGTGCATCACAGACCACCTCAGCGACCGCTGCATCGGACCAAAGTGCATCACAGACCACCTCAGCAACCGCCACACCAGGCCAAAGCACAGCACAGACCACCTCAGCGACCGCTGCATCGGGCCAACGTGCATCACAGACCACCTCAGCAACCGCCACACCAGGCCAAAGCACAGCACAGACCACCTCAGCGACCGCTGCATCGGTCCAAAGTGCATCACAGACCACCTCAGCGACCGCTGCATCGGTCCAAAGTGCATCACAGACCACCTCAGCGACCGCTGCATCGGGCCAAAGTGCATCACAGACCACCTCACCGACCGCTGCATCGGGCCAACGTGCATCACAGACCACCTCAGCGACCGCTGCATCGGTCCAAAGTGCATCACAGACCACCTCAGCGACCGCTGCATCGGTCCAAAGTGCATCACAGACCACCTCAGCGACCGCTGCATCGGGCCAAAGTGCATCACAGACCACCTCAGCGACCGCTGCATCGGGCCAAAGTGCATCACAGACCACCTCACCGACCGCTGCATCGGGCCAACGTGCATCACAGACCACCTCACCGACCGCTGCATCGGGCCAACGTGCATCACAGACCACCTCACCGACCGCTGCATCGGGCCAACGTGCATCACAGACCACCTCAGCGACCGCTGCATCGGGCCAACGTGCATCACAGACCACCTCAGCGACCGCTGCATCGGACCAAAGTGCATCACAGACCACCTCAGCAACCGCCACACCAGGCCAAAGCACAGCACAGACCACCTCAGCGACCGCTGCATCGGGCCAACGTGCATCACAGACCACCTCAGCGACCGCTGCATCGGGCCAACGTGCATCACAGACCACCTCAGCGACCGCTGCATCGGGCCAACGTGCATCACAGACCACCTCAGCGACCGCTGCATCGGGCCAAAGTGCTTCACAGACCACCTCAGCAACCGCCACACCAGGCCAAAGCACAGCACAGACCACCTCAGCGACCGCTGCATCGGGCCAACGTGCATCACAGACCACCTCAGCGACCGCTGCATCGGTCCAAAGTGCATCACAGACCACCTCAGCGACCGCTGCATCGGGCCAAAGTTCATCACAGACCACCTCACCGACCGCTGCATCGGGCCAACGTGCATCACAGACCACCTCAGCGACCGCTGCATCGGACCAAAGTGCATCACAGACCACCTCAGCAACCGCTGCATCGGGCCAAAGCACAGCACAGACCACCTCAGCGACCGCTGCATCGGGCCAACGTGCATCACAGACCACCTCAGCGACCGCTGCATCGGTCCAAAGTGCATCACAGACCATCTCAGCGACCGCTGCATCGGGCCAAAGTGCATCACAGACCACCTCACCGACCGCTGCATCGGGCCAACGTACATCACAGACCATCTCAGCGACCGCTGCATCGGGCCAAAGTGCATCACAGACCACCTCACCGACCGCTGCATCGGGCCAACGTGCATCACAGACCACCTCAGCGACCGCTGCATCGGACCAAAGTGCATCACAGACCACCTCAGCGACCGCTGCATCGGGCCAAAGTGCATCACAGACCACCTCACCGACCGCTGCATCGGGCCAACGTGCATCACAGACCACCTCAGCGACCGCTGCATCGGTCCAAAGTGCATCACAGACCATCTCAGCGACCGCTGCATCGGGCCAAAGTGCATCACAGACCACCTCACCGACCGCTGCATCGGGCCAACGTACATCACAGACCATCTCAGCGACCGCTGCATCGGGCCAAAGTGCATCACAGACCACCTCACCGACCGCTGCATCGGGCCAACGTGCATCACAGACCACCTCAGCGACCGCTGCATCGGACCAAAGTGCATCACAGACCACCTCAGCAACCGCCACACCAGGCCAAAGCACAGCACAGACCACCTCAGCGACCGCTGCATCGGTCCAAAGTGCATCACAGACCACCTCAGCGACCGCTGCATCGGGCCAAAGTGCATCACAGACCACCTCAGCGACCGCTGCATCGGGCCAACGTGCATCACAGACCACCTCAGCGACCGCTGCATCGGGCCAACGTGCATCACAGACCACCTCAGCGACCGCTGCATCGGGCCAACGTGCATCACAGACCACCTCAGCGACCGCTGCATCGGACCAAAGTGCATCACAGACCACCTCAGCAACCGCCACACCAGGCCAAAGCACAGCACAGACCACCTCAGCGACCGCTGCATCGGACCAAAGTGCATCACAGACCACCTCAGCAACCGCCACACCAGGCCAAAGCACAGCACAGACCACCTCAGCGACCCCTGCATCGGGCCAACGTGCATCACAGACCACCTCAGCGACCGCTGCATCGGGCCAA
The DNA here is from genome assembly GCF_011004845.1 of Esox lucius. NCBI lineage: Eukaryota > Metazoa > Chordata > Actinopteri > Esociformes > Esocidae > Esox > Esox lucius. The sequence goes on from NC_047593.1 coordinate 21,029,473, forward strand.
AGTGCATCACAGACCACCTCAGCAACCGCCACACCAGGCCAAAGCACAGCACAGACCACCTCAGCGACCCCTGCATCGGGCCAACGTGCATCACAGACCACCTCAGCGACCGCTGCATCGGGCCAAAGTGCATCACAGACCAACCTCAGCAACCGCCACACCAGGCCAAAGCACAGCACAGACCACCTCAGCGACCGCTGCATCGGGCCAACGTGCATCACAGACCACCTCAGCGACCGCTGCATCGGACCAAAGTGCATCACAGACCACCTCAGCAACCGCCACACCAGGCCAAAGCACAGCACAGACCACCTCAGCGACCGCTGCATCGGTCCAAAGTGCATCACAGACCACCTCAGCGACCCCTGCATCGGGCCAACGTGCATCACAGACCACCTCAGCGACCGCTGCATCGGGCCAAAGTGCATCACAGACCACCTCAGCAACCGCCACACCAGGCCAAAGCACAGCACAGACCACCTCAGCGACCGCTGCATCGGTCCAAAGTGCATCACAGACCACCTCAGCGACCGCTGCATCGGGCCAACGTGCATCACAGACCACCTCAGCGACCGCTGCATCGGGCCAACGTGCATCACAGACCACCTCAGCGACCGCTGCATCGGGCCAACGTGCATCACAGACCACCTCAGCGACCGCTGCATCGGACCAAAGTGCATCACAGACCACCTCAGCAACCGCCACACCAGGCCAAAGCACAGCACAGACCACCTCAGCGACCGCTGCATCGGGCCAACGTGCATCACAGACCACCTCAGCGACCGCTGCATCGGGCCAACGTGCATCACAGACCACCTCAGCGACCGCTGCATCGGACCAAAGTGCATCACAGACCACCTCAGCAACCGCCACACCAGGCCAAAGCACAGCACAGACCACCTCAGCGACCGCTGCATCGGGCCAACGTGCATCACAGACCACCGCTGCATCGGTCCAAAGTGCATCACAGACCACCTCAGCGACCGCTGCATCGGGCCAAAGTGCATCACAGACCACCTCAGCGACCGCTGCATCGGGCCAAAGTGCATCACAGACCACCTCACCGACCGCTGCATCGGGCCAACGTACATCACAGACCACCTCAGCGACCGCTGCATCGGACCAAAGTGCATCACAGACCACCTCAGCAACCGCCACACCAGGCCAAAGCACAGCACAGACCAGCAGCCCCATCCTTCTGGCTCCAACAGTCAAACCTCCATCTCCTGGGGAAGGAGCCCTGGGTCTTCAGTTCAGTCTCAACCAGATATTCACTCCAGATCTCTCTGACCAGACATCAATAGGGTTCAAGAATCTGGCTGCCTCAGTAACATCAGAGGTTAGTTTTCATAATCCCTAAAACAGCCAAGGACACCAGGGGACCCATTTATCAATCATTTATCAATAATCTCAGAGGTTGGTAAACACAACGTATAACTGAGTTGGGATCAATACTTTTTATTCCAGTCAATTCAGGAAGACCCTGAATTATTTGTACAGTGGGGTTAACAAGTATTTGATCCACTGCTGATTTTGCAGGTTTTCCTACTTACAAAGCATGTAGAGGTCTGTAATTTTTATCATAGGTACACTTCAAATGTGAGAGACAGAATCTAAAACTAAAATCCTGAAAATCACATTGTATGATTTTTAAATAATTAATTTGCATTTTATTGCATGACATAAGTATTTGATCACCTACCAACCAGTAAGAATTCTGGCTCTCACAGACCTGTTCGTTTTTCTTTATGAAGCCCTCCTGTTCTCCACTCTTTACCTGTATTAAATGCACCTGTTTGAACTTGTTACCTGTATAAAAGACACCTGTCCACACACTCAATCAAACAGACTCCAACCTCTCCACAATGGCCAAGACCAGAGAGCTGTATAAAGACATCAGGAATAAAATTGTAGACCTGCACAAGGCTGGGATGGGCTACAGGACAATAGGCAAGCAGCTTGGTGAGAAGGCAACAACTGTTGGCGCAATTATTAGAAAATGGAAGAAGCTCAAGATAACGGTCAATCTCCCTCGGTCTGGGGCTCCATGCAAGATCTCACCTTGTGGGGCATCAATGATCATGAGGAAGGTGAGGGATCAGCCCAGAGCTACACAGCAGGACCTGGTCAATGACTTGAAGAGAGCTGGGACCACAGTCTCAAAGAAAACCATTAGTAAAACACTATGCCGTCATGGATTAAAATCCTGCAGCACACGCAAGGTCCCCCTGCTCAAGCCAGCGCATGTCCAGGCCCATCTGAAGTTTGCCAATGACCATCTGGATGATCCAGAGGAGGAATGGGAGAAGGTTATGTGGTCAGATGAGACAAAAATTTAGCATATTTGGTCTAAACCCCACTCGCCGTATTTGGAGGAAGAAGAAGGATGAGTACAACCCCAAGAACACCATCCCAACCGTGAAGCATGGAGGTGGAAACATCATTCTTGCTTTTCTGCAAAGGGGACAGGACGACTGCACCGTATTGAGGGGAGAATGGATGGGGCCATGTATCGCGAGATCTTGGCCAACAACCTCCTTCCCTCAGTAAGGGCATTGAAGATGGGTCGTGGCTGGGTCTTCCAGCATGACAACGACCCGAAACACACAGCCAGGGCAACTAAGGAGTGGCTCCGTAAAAAGTGTCTCAAGGTCCTGGAGTGGCCTAGCCAGTCTCCAGACCTGAACCCAATAGAAAATCTTTGGAGGGAGCTGAAAGTCCCTATTGCCCAGCGACAGCCCCGAAACCTGAAAGATCTTAATCACTCACAGTTTTTCTACTCACAGAAGAGTACCTATGATAATAATTACAGACTTCTACCTTCTTTGTAAGTGGGAAAACCTGCAAAATCGGCAGTGTATCAAATACTTGTTAACCCCACTGTATTGTCAATCAATGAGGAAACTGTAAAACAATTAGTAGAAACATCTTACAATACCTTTTTGAATTGCCTGCTTGAATTGACATGGAATAGTCCCAAATCCTGATATAATCCACCCCAGAGAGACTGATATGAGTGGCATCTTGATGTCAGATTCAGGAAGTCCAAACTTTTATTCAGTCAGGCGACTGCACTTTGACAAATACCTAGTACTGCTGACATTGTGTAAGCCTGATATTTGCATGAATAGATAAGACTCACCACCCAAGCAGTCCTGCTAGAATGTATGCCAGTGTATCTGCTGAGAATGACAAGTGAAACTCTTTCGTCATTAAGCGTTTTATGTGACATTTGGTCAACTTTGCACCATTGTATAGTAATCTTTCAATCCAATTCAGGTGAACAACGTTTACAGAAGGAAATTTGCATCATTCCTTCGTTCTCTTGTCAAGTCATTCAGGTAATGTATTAATTATTTAAATGTCATACTCCCCTCCTCAATATTTTGATATCCAGTTGTACCTAACACTCAGTATCATCAAAGGATTCTGGGATGCCTGCCTCTTAGGCATCGGTGAAACAATTCTGCCTTACCCTATTACACATCAGTCAGGCAGATCAGTGTTTGACGTCACACTCATTTGACTGACAATCCAAGTTAGCTTGTAGGCATCTGACCTGTCTGAGGGGGTCGCTAGAGCACAATGAGGTAATGCTTTTTCATTATGGATGGCCTCATCCCAGACACATGTAACCTTTGACTGTGGAGGACGGCTTCAGCATTAGACTTCTGCGCCACCTGGGAGGCTGAATTTTTTTATTCTGTACATACACTCTATGGTCAAAAGAATGTGGACACACCTACTTATTATTGAGTTCAGGTGTTTCAGCCACAAGTTTAGGTGTTTCAGCAACATCAGCACAAGAACTGTGCGTCGGGGAGCATCGCACAATGGGTTTCCATGGCCGAGCAGCTTTATGAAAGCCTCCCATCAACAAGTGCAATACCATGCGTTGGCTGGAGTGGTTCAAAGCAAGACACCACTGGACTCTGGACAAGTGGAAACGTGTTCTCTGGAGTAATGAATAATGCTTTTCACTAACTGGCAGTTTAATGGACAAATCTGGGTGTGGCGGATGCCAGGAAAACGTTACCTACCGGAATGCATAGTGCCTCCTGTAAAGTGCTGTGGAGGAGGGATAATGATCTGGGGCTGTTTCAGGGTTTGGGTTAGTCCCCTTAGTTCCAGTGAAGGGTCATCTTAATGCTATAGGATACAAAGTTAACAGATAACAATTGGGTGCTTCCAACTTTGTGGCAACAGTTTGGGGAAGGCCCTTTCCAGTTGCAGCATGACGTAAAGACATGGTTCGACAAGGTTTGTGTGGAGAAACTTGAGTGGCCTGCACAGAGCCCTGACCTCAACCCCACTGAACACCTTTAGGATGAATTGGAACAGCAATTGCAAGCCAAGCCTTCTCATCCAACATCAGTGCCTGACCTCACAAATGCTCTTGTGGCTGAATGGGCACAAATTCCCACAGAGACACTCGAAAATCTTATGGAAAGTGCCCATGGTTTTGGAATTGGATGTCCAAACTCATATAGGTGTGATGGTCGGGTGTCCACATACTTTGGCCATATAGTATATTTAATGATCATTTAAAAGTGACAAAATTATAGCAATGTTCCATTTCTGTTTATATGGTTGTGTATTGTCTATTTCACATTGTAAAGTAAAATGTATTGATAAGGATCTCAGAAGGTTTTCCATTTTCTTTTCACCTGTCTAGGAGTGGATCTGTAGTGACTGACATGACTCTGGTTTTTGCCAACCAAACATTGGTTCCCAGCACAGACGTGGCACTGGCAGCTTTTAGCAACAGTACCACCAATCTGACTATTGTACCAGGCAGCATCAATGTTGGTATGTATTGACCATCTAGGGTGGATTGGCGATATGGCATTTCAGGCTGGTCATTTTAGTTTTCGCCTGTCAGAATGTCTAAATTGTTGTTTTTTCAATGCAAAATGGGAACTCAAGAGGAGAATAAATGGGCCGGTGTGTTAGAAAAACCAGAAACGATTGTTGGTCAATGTCCGCCCTTGTTTACAGTCTTTATAAGATCACAATTCTTTACGAGCTAAGTCAACATTTGAGTAAATATATTTTTTAAAGCAATTTGACTTTCGTCAATTACTGAACCACATCACTGTTTTCTCACATTTTCACAAGAGAAAGCAAATTGTTTAATGTGCCTGTCTCAAATTTCTAAGAATACATTATGTATTTCTGTCTGATTCAGAATAAGCTGTTATAACTAAGCTATGATAACTAGGTCTAATACAAAATTCTCTCCAAAACCAGACAATAATACTATGTTAGATAATATTTGGCCACCTGGCAATTGGCTGGTGTGTTAGAAAAATGCCAGAGATGATGTCTAGTCCTGGTCCGTCCCTGCCACTATCTAGAAATGGAATAACACACCAACATATCAGCCCCTTCACATGTTACAACGCTACAAACAGAAAATTACAAAATGTAACAATCTTGTCATATAATTTATTAACCTTTCCATCAACAGCACCTGACAACACAACTGCTGCTCCAAATGCCAGTTCAACTGCTGCTCCACATGCCACTTCAAATGCTGCTCCAAATGTTAGTTCAACTGCTGCTCCAAATGTTAGTTCAACTGCTGCTCCAAATGCCAATTCAACTGCTGCTCCAAATGCCACTTCAAATGCTGCTCCAAATGCCACTTCAACTGCTGCTCCACATGCCACTTCAAATGCTGCTCCAAATGCTAGTTCAACTGTTGCTCCAAATGCCACTTCAACTGCTGCTCCAAATGCCACTTTAACACCAGCGGTCACCACCACCACTGCTCTTGCACCAAGTGACCCTCCATCTCCCAGTGAAGGATCTCTGAGTCTTCAGTTCAGTCTAAACCAGAACTTCACATCAGATCTCGCTGACCAGAATTCTCAAGGGTTCAAAACTCTGGCTACAAAAGTGGTTTCAGAGGTTTGTAATGAGATCAGCATTCCAGTCAATTCGGAAAGAAATGGAATTTGGTTTTATCATCTTTGTGAACAGACTGTAACATAATGTTCATGTTTTGTAATTGTTTGGTATTTTTCAATGCAGGTGAACAAGGTTTATTCAAAAACATTTGCATCGTTCCTTCGGTCCCTTGTCGAGTCATTCAGGTAAGTGCAGGAATTACTTTTTATTTATTTGCTATTTAATATTTTTACTGACAATTCCCCTTTTTATCCCCTCCCCAAATTTACAATATCCAATTGTACCTACAACCCTGTCTGGTGGAAGGAACTACAGTACCTATGATCTAAGGAGACTAGAAGATGTAGATATGTCTTCCGCATAGGCATCCCCATGTCACTGCTTTGGTACATTATGTACAGAGGAAGTCATTCAGTTCTGAATATGTAAAGTCACGCCGACTCGACAGAGCTTAGTACTGTCTTGAGGGTGCAATGAGCCAAGAAAACCCTCCTGTCGATGCCACCCTCCACACTGGGCGGAGCTTGGCCAAAATGCATTGCCTTATTGTAGTTCCCAGCCACACGTAAGCCACATACAGAGTCATGGCATGCACCTTGAGTGTGGTGGAGTGCTTTAGCAATACAGAGAAGCACATTATACTGCTGCACCATCTCAGAACCTGCATTCATGAACTCTGGCTGGCATTAACCTTTTTATTTTACTTAATGAAGGTAATTATTATAAATGTCTGTCTTTCTCCTGGGTAGAGCCTTATTGCTAAACGTTATACGTTATATATACACTATCTTCTTGCAATTAAAAGTCGTCATCTAAAATTAGAAATGGTTCTCAGTTGACTTGCCTGGTTAAACAACAGGTAATTATATAGGAGTTACATAATGGTAACATATGAAAGTGTCTCTAATATCTACAGGAATAGTGGAATGGTGCTGTTTCACTTTCACTCACTAATTATTTTGGGTGTATAAAAAAAACACTTCTTGCAAGCTGTTTGACTAAATATAAAAGTATCTTTGTTGGGATTAAACGTGTTGTTAATGTAAATGTGCACGAGGAGGGAGCAAATGAGGAACATCCCCTTTAAAAAAACATTTCTAAAAGTTGCCATTTCTGTGTTTTTAGGAGCGGTTCTGTAGTGACCAGAGTGGTTCTGGTCTTCACCAACACGTCTTCGGTTCCCAGCATAGCAGATGTCCAGGCATCTTCCAGTTCCATCACGCTGGACATTTTACCAAACAGCACCATTGTCTGTAAGTATTCACTAATACAATTTGGACGGGTGGGTTAGCCAGATAATGGTGGATTAGTGCGGCCGGCTAATGTGTCGCATCGGCTTCATATTCATCTTTTAATCTGGTTTCATATGCCTTGAGTGTACAGCAAAACGGTTGACATTACCGTCCTAACGGTGGTTGTCCAACAGGCAACGTGGCTAGGCCTCCAATTCATTTTAAATTGAGTCACATGATTGTGTGCGCAGGGCAGTTTGGGATACCAAGCAGTGCAAAGCAAGCATTGGAGGCGCTGAAAAATAGAGACACAAGCTATATTATGCAAATGTGAGATTAATTTTGCTTGCCGGCGGTGGGCAACAGCCAATCAGAAAAAGCATGTCTGGGTCATTTTCCACTGGTTCCCTTTACAAAAGTTCCTACCGTACAATCTTTCCTATAGCAACATGGACAAAAAATTTATCATTCGTATTATTGGTCAGGAATACTAGCAGTTTGCTATATCTCCTATAGAGCAATTTCGATTTTCATTAACCTAATTATCGGGTATCCTACCTGTGTGGATTGA